>NC_066541.1:12208393-12260893 GCF_024679095.1 Eriocheir sinensis | reverse complement strand
CTACAATTTTTTTCTCCATCCTTTTCCGTAAAAAAATCAAAGAAAAATAAGTTTAATAATCCTGTTTCTAATGCTGTTCAAATTTCTTCCATCAGTCACCCTTCAGAAAATATACTGAAACGAATTGAATATATCACCGTGATGGAATATTTCAACAGTACAACAATAGTAAACAACAGCAACAGCATCAGCAGTAGCAAGGACAACGCGTGCAGTGATTGCCAGGCGCCGCCGTCCTCTGATTTTCGCCCAATTTGCTCTCGCGTCTCAAAAAACGTGATTGGTTGCAAATGTCATTCCGTGTATATTGTATCAACTGTTTTGTAATATTTGGCGCCCAGGAGCGAGCCGGGCCTGTTAGGGGCCAGCCAGTCCTCGGGTGAGTAACTGCGTTGGGCTGGTGATTGTGTTTACAGTTTTTAGGCAAACTTAATTGTGCATCAGAGAGAGAGAGAGAGAGAGAGAGAGAGAGAGAGAGAAAAGGGGGGGAGGGAGGTAGAGAAAATATGAGTATGTATGTGTGTTCGGGGGTTGATTGGATTTATGTGTGGAGAGAGAGGGAGAGAAAGAGGAATTGATTAAAATGCCAAACAATCATCATAACTGAATACTTCTCCAAAAAAGAAACATCAAAACCTACTCAAGACAGTCACAAAAACACACATAAAAAAATTAATAAAAACAAGGACAACGCACAGATCATCAAAAGTCTGCATGAATAAGAAGGCAATAAATCAGAGGCGGTCCCAGAAACAGTACCGAGGATAAGATCAAAAGAAAGACCCAAGAGGCTATCGATAAAAAAGAAAAAGCGAAGACAAAGGGAGAGACAGCCCGAAAGACGCTGGCTGAGGAATAAATAAGAAGAGCTGATACGCGTGAATGAAAGGTGAATGCCAGAGAGAGGGAGACGCGGCGTGACGGGACCCGGAGAAGAAAGAAACGAGAAAAAAACAGATGAGAAAGTCACAGAGGACGGTGGGAGAAAGGGCGAGATTGACGTTTGAGGGAGGAGGAGGAGGAGGGGCGAGGGGTGAAGAGCCACTGAGTTGAGATGACATGAGATAAGATGAAAGCGAAAAAGAAACCAAGACAGTGAGCTGAAAACAAGGATAAAACGATAATAATAGCATCAAAGAGAAAAAAAAGGAAAGATGAGATTAATGTAAGATGGAAAGCCACTGAGATGAAATGAGATGAGATGAGAGAGAGAGAGGAGAAACTAAGACAATGAAATGAGATAAGGAAACAAAATATATCATCACAGAGACGGAAAACAAATAGACTAACATAAGCTGGAATGGAATGTCACTGAGATGAGATGAGATGAGATGAAATGAAATGAGATGAGATGAGAGATAAAAGAAACCAAGACAATGAGGGAAAAAATAATAAAAAACAAGAAACATTATCAGAGAGAAGGAAAAGGAAAGACTGAGATCAACGTAAAACCAAAAGCCACAAATATATTAAGTAAAAGAGAGAAAAAAGAAACCAAGCCAATGATGGAAAATAAAGATAAAAACACGATAATGACAAAAAAACATCGGAGAGAGAGAGAGAGAGAGAGAGAGAGAGAGAGAGAGAGAGAGAGAGAGAGTATGAAATAATGAGTCCAACGTAAAGTTGAGGTGAGTGGACGGAGAAAAACCACGGAAATGAGATGAAAGGGAAGAAGAAAAAAAGAATCAGGAGGAGGGAACAGAAAGTACAGAGAACAAGGAAAGGAAAAAAAAAGACGGTTGAGAGAGGAACAGGAAAGGCAAGGAGGCAGCGAGTGGAAGGAGAAACAGAGAGGCTGCATAGGAGGAAGGAAGTGGAATGAGAAGAAAGTACAAGAGCAAGGAAAAGTAAGGAAAAATGCGGTTGAGTAGAGGCAGTGAATGGAAGGAGAAGGAGCAGAGAGAGAGAGGCCGCACGGAAGAGGACACAAGTAAGGGGGTTAAGGGTAAGAAAAAAAACGGTGTAGGCCTTTTTCAGAGAGGGACTGCGTTAATAGCCACTAGTAAGGGGCCCCAAGGCATGGCCACCCCTTCAGCGGGAGAAGTTTGAGAATAAAAAGACGAGTTTGTGTAGAGGTAATGAATGAAAGATGGAGCGTGTTTGTTGGAAAAAGCCGAGAGAAAACAGTGACTTTGTTTTCCGAAAGGGGGGAGGGAAGGGAAGGGCGCCGGAATGTAGTCATTGGTGCATTGAGGAAAGGTAAAATGAATGTTCTTAAGAGTAACAAAAGTAGGAACTGGGTTTACTTTTCTTTTCATCTCGCCCTAATGAACAAGGCAAGACCGACCGACTGTTTTGTGACAGAACGAGATGGCTTTTTGTTTTACCTTTTTTTTTACTTGGTCAAGACTTGGAGAAGTAAAACGTAAAAGGGCAAGTGTTTCAAGGAGAGAGAGAGAGAGAGAGAGAGAGAGAGAGAGAGAGAGAGAGAGCAGGAGGGGGGGGATTAAATATGAACAATAGCTGTCAGGTTTTTCTTCGAATTCCATTTAACAACACCATCAATAATCCGAATGAGTAATCCTGAAACCGGCTCTGCTCTCCTCAGGCGGAAATTATGTATAAATCACTTGCCACTCGTCTGGTGAAATGTGCTACCAGAGGGTCATTGACATTCTCGGTAAAGTATTTTAATAATAATATTTTAACACATAGTTGAAACATGCAAATGTCCGCTGAGTCATTTTCATATATATTATAGTCTGGCTAATAAAATTATGCAGATGAAATGCTCCCAGCGGTGAGGTGTTTGGCGGGGCTGAGGTTCATATAAGCGCTCATCCCTTGTGAAATAATAGCACTGATGAGCGATGAGCGGTTTGGTCACTGTGTCCAGGCAATGGCGCGTCCGTTACCTGTGCCGGCGTGACACCTTTGATTGTCATTACCCCATTCAGACTTACACCTTTGTTGCGGCTTTGAAACAACTGGTATATATTTTTTGGCTGACCCACATATGTTCAATGCTTTTTATATATAGTCATTGCAGTCAGCCACAGTCTTTTTTACGTTTTAATAAAAGATTCGGGTGCAACTTAAATATATTTTGTCAGTGTTCGGTTGGTGTGCGGGTTGGTGCCGGGTGACCGGGTTGTGTTGCGCTGTGTTTCATTCGGCGGATAAACAAAATACGGCCGTTTCCGTTAACCACTCGCGGCGCACGGCAACATTTACCTTAATTCACACAAACAATAATATGAATCAAATCGAAATGAAGCTTTATGCCGCGTTCTATTGCATCCGCTGTATCGCTCAACATTATTGTTCCCACTTTTTTGCTATGAATTACTATCGGTACACAAACCTTTTTTTTTTTTTCGATGGCATTTTATTGCGCTTGTAATACTTGCTTTTATGGCACGTATCACACGGATGTAGATGAATTAACTGTGTCCCAGCGTGTGGCTAACGTGACTTTGTTTTATTTGTGAGAGAAAAAAAAACTGCTAAGCTAGAGGGAAGAATAAGTGACTCAGCTCCTCTACTTCCTCCTCCTCCTTCTCCTCCTCCTCCTCCTTCTCCTCCTCCTCCTCCTCCTCCTCCTTCTTCTTCTCCTCCTCCTCCTCCTCCTCCTCCTCCTCCTCCTCCTCCCCCCCTTCCTTCTCCTCCTCCTCCATTAGTACTTACTTTCGTACTTGTTAATTTGTATTTCAATTAATCAGTTCAATCAATCATTCCTCCGCCTTTCTCCTGCTCCTCCTTCTTTGCCCTTGAACTGCTTCCTTCGACGTTTGAAAAGTACCTTGCGAACATCGATTAACCCTGAAGTACATGACGGTGACTCTGATCATGAACTGTCCCTTTGTCTGCTTTCATAAATCGTCCCTTTGTCTCGCTCCCCCGCCCAGTGTTGAGGCCGCAGCAAGTCGACCATCTCATTAGTGCCGCGTTTATGGAGCTCAGGAACTCAACTCAAATTATTATTCATGAGACTTATGACGTTGTTATTGGATAGTTAGTGCTCCTCTTCGCCCGCCCCACCCCCACCCTACCCCCTGCCAACCCTTCACTCCCCCTCTCCAAACCTCTCCTCCTCTTTTCGGAATCTCTCTTCCTCCTCTTCCTCCTGCCGCTGTTCCTCCTCCTCTTTCCTTGTCTCCAACCTCCTAATAAGATAGAGAGGAAAAGGGTGAAACAAAAAGGAGGGTATAAGATGATGATAAAGTAAAGAAGAAAACGAAAATGAAAAAGCAGAAAAATGAAAACAGAGGAGGAAGGAAAAATGGGGAAAAAGGCAAAATAAAGACTAACGAAAATGGAGCCAGATAAGGGCCATAAAGAAGAGCGCCAGACTTAAGGGCATCGTTTGAACGTGACACACAAAGTCTCTCTAAACACACGCTTGGATCCTTATTAAATGCAAACACGGATCCCTTTGTGTCTCTCTCCCACACTCACGCGATCCTTGTTGTTGCTGCTGCTGTTGCTTCTGCTTCTACTGTTAGCTTCACTGTTGCTCCGCTAATTCACTTTACTGTTGCTTTCTCTGTTGTTAATTACTGTTTTCTACGGTAACAGATGACAGGCTGAGTAAGGTAGAAAATTTTAAAACGCCAGTCAAAATTCTGCTAAAAAAAAAAAGGGAGATTCGTTCTGTTGCCGATGTCTGTTGCTGCCACTTTTCCTCTCTTTCTTTTGGCTTTGCTGTTTTTTTTATTTTCTTGTTGTTATTATTGCTGATGAAGGTCTTGTCATTGTTGAAGTTCCTGTTGCTGGCACTCTTGTCGTTGTTGTTGTTTTTGTTACTGTTTGTTGGTCGCTCTGTTGGTTATGTTACTTCTACTGGTATTCCTTCTGTTAATGTTGTTTCTGTTAATGATTGTCTTAATACTTTTACTGATGGTGTTATTGTGTTTGTTGCTGTTTGTTACATTTTGCCTTTCTTTTTTCAGTTGTTTCAGCCATGGTTGCTTTTCTATATTTATTCTGTTGGCTATTTATACTGTTTTCAAAGGTCTTATTACCGTTTCTGTTGATCCTTCTGATGGTTCTCCTTTTAGTGGCTCTCTTGGTGCTTCTCGTCAGCCGCCAGCCCCTCTCTTCCCCCACAGCATCGCCTAATAAAAACTTCTTATCTCCGCCAGTCGAAGTTTCTCTTAATTAACGTGTACTATGCAAATCCTGGTGACGAGTTTAGCCGCGGCAAAGCAACGTCGCCGGTACGAGTGGATGCGTTGGGGCGTCCATAAGGAAGGTTAGATATCAGAGAGAGGTAACAATAGATGAAGGAGGGTAAATGAAAGGGAGGTGTAGGCTAGATAGGTAAGAGTTGATAAAGGTAAATGAGAGAGGACAGAGAAGCAAAGACAGGGAATGGAGATGGGGAAGAGTGAGTAATAAGAAGGAAGAGGTGGAAAGGATTAAGAAGGGGTAAATGAGAGTGGGAAGGAAAGGGAAATGAAAGAGAGGGAAGAAATTGACAGAAGGTAAAGCGGAAAAAGGAAAGAGAAGAGATGAGAGCCAGATAAGAAAGAAAAGAGGAGAAAGAACAGAGAGGCAAAGACAGGACAATGAGAATGGGAAGATGAGTAATGATTTGGAAGAGTAAGGATGAGGTGGAAAGGATTGAGAACCGATAGATAAGAGTGGAAAGGAAAGGAAAGTGAAGAAGAGTGGAAAGGAAAGAGAAGTGAAAGAGAGGCAAGAGACTGACAGATGGTAAAGCAGGAAAAAGGAAAAGGAAAAGGAGATAGAGGGAAGGGTGGAAAAAGGGAAGAGAGGAAGAGAGGAAGGATCAGTAAAATAAATACTGAAAACTGTGAGGCAAAAGCTGCGAGAATGGAGAGAAAAGAAAGACAAAGAGGAAAAATGAGAAACCCTAAACGAAGATAAAATACGAAAGAACGAAAAACATAAATACAAACAAAACAGGGGAAGAGGGAGAAAACGAAAGGTAGCAGAGGAGAAGGTATAAAAAAAGTGGAAAGAGAAAAAGAGAAAAAGTGAGGGACAGAGAGAGACGTTTGTTCTAACCTGGCAAACATCTTCATGGCCGACTGAACCGGAGATTAATTCCTTTGCGAAGTATTCATTGGCGATCAATTTCCGAGTGACCGACAGTGAAAAGTAGAGACGAAATAGGCCATTGGAAAGGAACGAGAGGAGGAGGAAGAGAAGGAGGAGGAGGAGGAGGAGGAGGAGGAGGGATAATGGATGTGAAGCGAAGGAGAGGAGGAAGGGCATGAATAGGGAGTGTTGTTAGAGTTCAAGTGAAGGCTTAACGAGAGCGCCAGGAGTTGTGTAAGTCTACGGTCATGGCCTGCCCGGTTTCACTTATTTCGTCCCCGCTCCATGTGTCTTATTGTTCTCATCGTGTGTGTGTGTGTGTGTGTGTGTGTGTGTGTGTGTGTGTGTGTGTGTGTGTGTGTGTGTGTGTGTGTGTGTGTGTGTATCTACGTGTGTGTGTGTGTGTGTGTGTGTGTGTGTGTGTCCGTAAACAGAGGACCAACATTCCCTGAAGAGCACAGAACTTCGACCACAAACCTTGACAGCAGAATTACAACTTCCCTCACTTGCGAAAGCTTGGAAAAGGAAGACGAAAATACAGAACAAAGAAACTAAAAGAAAAGAAAAAGAAACAGAACGCGAAGGAGGAAGAAAAGGAAGAAGACGAAGCCGGGAGTATTACAGGAAGAGGAAAAGAAGGAAAATGACAAGTAAGAGAAGAAAGAAGTAAAGAAGGTGGAGGGAGACGAGATTACGGAAGTAGAGGAAGAGGAGGAGAAGAAGATGGATGAAGTCTAGCCATTAGAAGGAATAAGGAGAATGGAAATTTGAGATTGGGGAGAGGAGGAGAATTTAGAAGTATAAGACGAGGAAGGTGAGAAGGGCGAGGAGGAGGAGGAGGAGGAGATAGTGGAAAAGCTTAGAGAGTAATTGACTGTTATTGAGAAAAGGAGGAGCAGGTAAATGAATGGGAATGAGAGAAGGAGGAGGAAGTAGAGAAAGAGGGAAAAGAGGAAGCTAAAGTAAATGAATGGGAGTGGGAGAGGGAGGAAGTAGAGGAAGAGGTAGAGGGGAGGCGGAGGTAAATGAATGGGGGTGGGTAGTAGGAAAGGAGGTAAACACGAAAATAAAACTTCATAAAGGATCTAAAAGAGTGTTAAGGCGTAGGGCAGAGCAATCCTGAGACTTTAAAATTGCGCAGTAACTCCAGGCAATGGTCGTAACGGAGTCCCGGGAGCGGCTTGCACCTTAACTGGACTTTCTTTCTCCATTAATCTCCGGACTGAAAATAATCGAGCCACATAGAAAACGAAATTGGACTTGTAGCAACGACGGGCCTAAGGTTTTTCTTTATTCAGAGTAAAAGTTTTTTTTTGTTGTTGTTTTTCGTTTAAATATATCCCGTTTTAAAGTAAATAAGATTGGTATAAGAGATAAAATTAAAAAGCTAAATCATGTTCTAATTTTTAAGGAGAATGTAAAGATTAAAGAACCCTTTGTTATATATAATTATCGTAAATCAACGTTAGAAATCCGTGAATAATTTATTAATATAAGCCACACATAATTCACGAGAAAAAAAGTGAAATTATATATCAAAGGGAAGGACAGATGCGTAGACTGTGAATGAGGAAAAATAACCATCAATAAAGAAGAAAAATAGCAATAGTAATTATTATACGAAATCGAAAAGCAATAAATCGAAAGGAAAAGAGTGAACAGACAGCCAGAAAGCACTAGAAAAACAACCATAGATAAAAAAAAGAAGGAAGTAACTTGAAAAAAAGGGAAAAAATTTAAAAAAAGAGACAGATTTATCCCTTCTGCATATAATCGTCAGGCCATAATTCGCTGCGATGATTATGATTAGCCGCAAACCCGTCACGGCCGCGTCAAGGTCTGGCTCTCGTTAATTAAGATGAAGTGTTACGCGCCGCGGCAGCACGGTCATAGTGAAGCATAATGATGATGATGAACAAAACTCCCAGTAATTCAGGTCTCAGCGCGGCGCCGGTGACACAAATCAACCAGCATTACCTTTTTTTGTCAGTGAGGGTTATCAGTTTTTTTTTTTTTGTTGTTGTTGTTGTTTTGTTTTTGTTTTGTGGTGATCATACTTTTTTAAGCGAGAGATCTCTTTTTCCTGGTCGTTATTTTTACTTTTGTTTCCTAATTCCGTTTTTTTTTTTTTTCATAAGGCAATTTACATGTAAGACTTATTTAGTACTTTTCTGTTTCTGTTTATATGAATGCCTGTGTGTGTGTGTGTGTGTGTGTGTGTGTGTGTGTGTGTGTGTGTGTGTGTGTTGGCAACAGGGTGATAGGAAAGCGAGTGTGTTGTTTATTGTTTTCTTGTTGTGCTTAGGAGGTGTTTATTTTCGGTCCCTGTTTTTATTTTCAAGCCACTGTTTACTTGTTTTTATTTATTAGTTTCCTTTTAAATCTGCTCTTATTATTTTTTTTTTACTCATAGAATACACTCTCTCTCTCTCTCTCTCTCTCTCTCTCTCTCTCTCTCTCTCTCTCTCTCTCTCTCTCTCTCTCTCTCCGTATTCATTTCCATTTGCCTGTTTTTTCTCCCTCTCCCTCTCCCTCTCCCTCTCCCTTTCCCTCTCCCCCGCCTCTCCTTTCACCAGCGGCTGCCATTCACTTGTCAAGGGTTCACCATTAGTGGTCTTTCCTCTCCCTTCCTCTCCCATCCTCTCCCTTACTCCCGGACCCTCATTCGCTTACCCTGCCTCGCCCACCTCTCTTCTCTCCTCTCTTCCCCTCCTTAAAACCATCGTTCGCTTACCTCCCCCTCTACCTCCTCCACTTCTGCTTACCTCCTCCTCCTCCTCCTCCTCCTCCTCTTCCCCCTCTGTATTCCTCTGCTTCATCTCTACTCACATCACCTGTATTATTTTTTTTTCCCGCCAAACTTTCCCGGCCCTTCCATTATTTTTCTCTTCGTTTTTTTCAACTAACTTATAAACGAGTCTGGCAGGTGTTGTGATGACTGTTATCTCCCGTACTTACCTTTAAAACATTGGCGAGTCATCGGAAAAGTCGGCAAAAAAGAAACCGGGAAGGGAAAAGAAAACGAGGAGAGGGCGGGGGGGGGGGGGGTAGAAGGGAGGGGGAGGCTTCAAGTATATTCTTTACCTTCCTTCCTTACTCATTTTTTACTGTCAAGAAATGGTAGCAGAGGGAGGAAAACAAAGACTCTCCCTCCTCTCCCTCTTTCCTTTCCCTCCGTCTCTCCCTTCTTCCTCTCTCCCTTTCCTTGCTCTCCACTCCTCAGTCTCTACCTATCTCTCTTATGCTCTACCTTACTCACCTCTCTCTGCCTTCATATTTTTTGCGTGTTTTTCTGTGCCGTCTATGAGGCATCGATATTTTAATTTTATCTCTTTTGTTCTTGCTGTCTCTTGTCAAGTCTCTTTCCCATCCTTCTTTCTTCCTCGTTCTCTTGTTCACGGTCTCATTATTTTCTCATTATTCTTCTCTCCGTTTTGTCTAAGCTTCCCGTCGCCCCGTCGCATCATATTCATTTTTATTCTATGTTTTTTTTGTGTGTGTTTTTTTCAATACTTTTTTAACATTCCCGGCATTTTTTTTTTTTTTGAGTGGGGAGTGGGGTTTTATCTCTATTCATCTCGTTTTCTTTGCATTTCTCTTTATTTGAGGCAAGGGAGGGAGATGTATTGATTGTAGAGGCAATAGTAGTAGTAGTAGTGGTAGTAGTAGTAGTAGTAGTAGTAGTAGTAGTAGTAGTAGTAGTAGTAGTAGTGGTAGTAGTATCGCCTTTGTTGTATTTGTCATTAGCCTTCATTTTCTATTTGCATCCACATTCTCGTTCTTTTCATTTATTTCTTCATCTTTTATCTCTTATGCTCTCTTCTTTCTCTCCACATCCTTCTTTGTCCTCTCTGTCTGCGTCCTCATCCCCATCCACGTCATTAAATTCATCTCCCTCTTTCACCTTACTCTCTCCCTCTCATCCTCAGCAGTATCTCCTCTCCCAGAATCCTCATCAAGTTGCCTATCCCTTTATCCTCCTCATCCTGTCTCCCTCATCCTCCTCCTCCTCCTTCTCCCGATCCTTCTCCTTCTCCATTCCTTTCCATGTATTCAACTTCTGCATCTCTTTCCTCTTCACCTCACTCTTCCTTCCTCCTCCTCCTCCTCCTCCTCCTCAGCCTCCACCACACTCGCGCATCACTCGGCAAAGTCCTTCATTAAGTGCAGTAAGTGGTGAAGGGATCCAGATTTAAAGAGTCCCCCCGAACTCACACCGCCTTGTCGGAAGATCACGGCCGACACCACCTCTCTGTCGGTCGGCTGGTCGGGGGATTTACGAGGTTATGAAGCCGTGAGGTTGGGAGAGGCTGAGCGTCTTTGTTTAATCTCTCCATCTTGAGTTATTGGTAAGAGGAGGAGGAGGAGTAGGAAGACGACGAGGAGGAGGGGATAGAGGAGGAAGAGGAGTAGGAGCATGAAGACGAGTAAGCGGTGGAGAGAATGATAAAGGCAAAGAGGAGAAATGAAAGTGTAATGAGTAATAGGAAAACAAGAAAAATAAAATGAAGAATAAGAAGTAAAAGATACAGATGAGGAAGAACAAGAGCAAGAAAAAAATAAGCCACCCATAATAACTAAAACAAACTACAGGTGCAAGTAATTATATACAGGAGCCATTAAAACCAAAACTGATAAAAGAAAAAAGAAGAAAAAATATACAAAACTTCAAAAAAAAAATACACCACTCAAGAAATATTGAAAATTAGGCCTAAGAGAGCGTCCAGAGGAGCACCTGAGCATCCCAAACCAAGAGGGAGGGAAAGAGGGGGGGGGGTAAAATCACCTGAGAAGAGAAGGGGGGAGGAGCAAGAGGGTAGGGAAGTGTAGTGTTTGTGGAAGAGAAGGAAGAAAAAACTGGTGAAGTGTGTTGGTAAAGCTCCTACACGTGCCAGAGTGTGTGTGTGTGTGTGTGTGTGTATGTGTGTGTGTGCGTGTGTGTGTGCTGCTGTGTCTGTGAAGTGTGTGTGTGTGTGTGTGTGTGTGTGTCTTGGCGGGAGGAGGGAGACGTGAAGGGTAATTACGTGGAGAGCAGCTGTGTGTTAACCTGGGACTTACCTGCTTTAGAGGGAGACGAGAGGATAAGGGAAAATGAGGGAGAAAAATGTCAGTAGTAAGCCTCGTGTTTTTCGCAGCGGATTTTGTGAGCAGGATACAAGACGGACGGGTGGGCGGGTGGTTGAGGTTTATATTAGCATCGAGTGTTTTTATGTGTTCTATTAATGTATATCTTCTTTTTTTTACTGTATATGTATACCTTCTACTCTTATATGTATTTTACCTACTTTATTTTTTTCATTTTTAGTTCATATGTATTTTTTTCTGCTTAAACCAATATGACTACGTCTGTTACAACTAATGCTTCTACAATTACAAGAACAAAAACTACTACTACTACTACGACTTCCATTACTGCTATCTCCACCACCACCACCACTACAACCACTACTACCTCCACCACCACCACCACCACTACTACTACTACTACTAATAATAATAATACTACTACTAATACTATTACTACAATCTCATACCATGTAATTGATTTATTTTAACGACTCGATGAAGATCAAAAACATCCTCTCACCAAGAAGACAATTGCGAACGACAGAAACACACACACAGAGACAGACAGACAGATTGACAGACAGATAAACAGAGGGACAGAGGGAGAGAGAAAGACAAAGACGTGTATGCTAAAATAATCTCCCTTGTGCTTAGATTAAGACTCAAGTGTTCGCCAATGACTTAAACAAATAGCAATCAGAGGGAAACGAATGAGGGAAGAAGGGAAGGCGAGGGTGCAGGAGGACACTGAAAGCAAGGGATGAGGCAAGGAAAGACAAACAAACGGGAACAATTGAGAGGAAGAAAGAGGAACAGAGATAGATAGATAGAGAGAGAGAGAGAGAGAGAGAGAGAGAGAGAAGACGGGGAAGAAAGAAAAAAGGAGTAATCTGTGCCAGTGGGTAAAGAGAGAGAGAGAGAGAGAGAGAGAGAGAGAGAGAGAGAGAGAGAGAGAGAGAGAGAGAGAGAGAGAGCAAAACCGGATCAGGCGAGCGCTGCTTTACCTCCATGATAACACCTGTGCAGACTCTAATCAATCTAATTACTATTGGATTCCATTAATTGTAAACAGGTGCGAATTAGCATTTAACACAGGTGAAAGTGGCCGGCGTGAAGGATCGACTTTCCGTAACGTTCGTGATTTTATAGTTTCATTAACGTTTCCTCCAGTTATCTATTTTCGTTTTTTCGTTTTCCCATCTTCTAGTTTCTCATTATGTGGTTCTCTATTTTGTTGGTTGTCTTATCGGCTCTCCACTTTTTTTTATCTTAGTTTCTAGTTTCATTATGGCTTCCTTATTTTCCTCGGTTCATTCTCCTCTCCCATCTTTTAGTTTCTCATTATGTGGTTCTCTATTTTGTTGGTTTTCTTATCGCATCTCCACTTTTTTTTATCTTATTTTCTAGTTTCATTTTGGCTTCCCTTTTTTCCATGTTTCATTCTTCCCTCCCATGTTCTAGTTTCGTCTTTGTTTCCCGTCTTTTTTTGTTTCATCCTCTCTCCATTTACCTAGTTTCATGGTTTTATTATTTTCTTTCCCATTTTCTAGTTTCATTCTCGTTTCTCATGTTCTAGTTTCATCATCGTTTCAAATTTTCTACTTTCATTATCGCTTTCCCAATTTACAGTTTCATTATCGTTTCCCATTTCCAATTTTCATCTTCGTCTCCCACTTTTTTTTCATTCCATCCACGCTTTCTAATTTCTCTCCCCTGCTCATCGCCTTAATTTTTGTTTCATCTTCGTTTCCAATTTTCTACTTTCATTATCGCTTTCCCAATTTACAGTTTCATTTTCGTCTCCCATTTCCTATTTTCATCTTCGTCTCCCACTTTTTTTCATTCCATCCTCGCTTTCCAATTTCTCTCCCTTCTTTATCGCCTTAATTTTGTTTCATCTTCGTTTTCCAATTTTCAACTCTCCTTATCGCTTCCCCATTCCATAGTTTCATCCTTGTCTTCCATTTTCTCGTTCCATCTTCGTTTCCCCTTTTTTTGTTGTTGTTGCATCCTCGCTTCCCATTTTCTCTCCCTCGCTCATCGCCTCAATTCCATCAGGCAAGTGTCATTCGTTTCCATCTCACTTTCTCTTCGTATCACGCCTTCTGTGTCTCAATCTCTCACTCCCACTTGTTTCTCTCCACCTGCCACTTCAACGGAGCTATTGGAGAACACTGAGAGAGAGAGAGAGAGAGAGAGAGAGAGAGAGAGAGAGAGAGAGAGAGAGAGAGAGAGAGAGAGAGAATTCGAGAAAAGAACAGTAGAGTAGAGGAAAAGGTGTGTGTATATAATCTAGTTTTGTTTAATTAGGCGTAGTATATGAGAGAGAGAGAGAGAGAGAGAGAGAGAGAGAGAGAGAGAGAGAGAGAGAGATTTATCCATTGAGACATGTAGGAAAAATCTGATACGCAAAAATCGTTCAGTACTTAATTTTTGTTTTTATTTGATATGTTACTGATGAAAAAAAAAATGTTTGGTATATAAAAAGGAGTATTTAAACCTTCGACAATGCTACTTAGACTTCCTGAACATCATCATCACAAATTGATATGAGTTTCAGGGGAGAAAAAGATCAAATTTTGTAATTGATAAAATGCATCGAATCCTCTCTTTCTATCTTTCCTTTTTTTGTCAGTTTGTCTGTTTTTCTGTTTGCCTGGGGGTCTGTTCGTTGCTACGTCTGTTTTTTTTTCTTTCTTTCTTTCTGTTTCTTTCTGCCTAGGTCTACGTTTGCTTGTCTGTTTATGTTTATGTATGCTTCTGTGTTTGTTTCTCTGTGTTTCTATGTTTGTGTTTCTCTCTCTCTCTCTCTCTCTCTCTCTCTCTCTCTCTCTCTCTCTCTCTCTCTCTCTCTCTCAATATATTCCCCCGAGTCTCCACCTAATATCCTCCTTTCAACCTTTTGACCCTCATCCACCAATATCGGTTTCATGCTGCATAGCCATTGAGCCTCCAGCCTCCACCCCTTCCCCCCTTTCCTCCACTCCTCCTGACCCCCCTCCTTCTCCTCCTCACTTTTCTCTCCTTCTTTAGGCACTCTAGTTCCCTCCTTTCCTCTGTCCATGTAACTTTTTTTTTACCTCCCTCATTTACGCCTTTTCCTCTTACATTTTTTTTCATTTATTTTGCCTCCTCCTTACTTACCTATTATCCACACAGCTCTTCATCCTCCTCTTCCTCTTCCTCTTCTGCATCCCTCCTTTCTCCCATCCACAGCCCCTTCCCCCTCTTACTCTTTTCTCCTCATTCCGTTTCCCCATCCTTAGCGCCTTCTCTCCTCCTCCCTCTCATCCGTAAGCCCACTCACCCACCTCTCTCTCGCCCCTCTCACCCGCCTCCCACTCGCCCCTCTCATTCTTCCACTCACCGTTACTCAGCTCTCCCTCGCAATCACTCACCCACATTACCTGTCAATACCGGTTACCTGCCTCATCTCACCCGCGAACTTATGGTGATACGGAGGAGGAGGAGGAGGAGGAGAATGAGGAGTAAGAGGAGGAGGAGGAAGAGGAGGAGGAGGAGGAGGAGGAGGACGCTTAAGATTACGAGGAGGATAAGGACCGTGGGAAGTAAGAGGAGGGAGAGTAAGTGCTGCAGGAAGAGGAAGAGGAGGAGGAGGAGGACTAGACGCAGGTGTAGGATCAGTTTGATGGGAATATGGCAGGAGAGAAGAAGTGACTAACGGAATTTAATACAAGAGAAAACAATGGACGAAGGAAGGAAGCCACTAAATTTTCAAAATATACACCAACTTCAATTACAGTCTCAGTAACTTCTCGCCAACTAAAAACGAACGAATTGATATCAAGTTCAGCTTCATCACATTTTTTCGTTGGGGCAAATTGGAAGCTCGTGGTGTGGTGGATGGAATTGAATAAGGACGCATCATTGGGTTATTAAAGGAAAATGTCACTTAAAATATATTCCAGTGTCACAAACGCGGTCCAACTTTACTAGAACCCAACGAAAACCGAAGCAATTGATGTAAGTTCAGCTTCTTCACATATTTTCATTGGGGCAAATTGGAAGCTCGTGGCGCGGTGGATGGAACTGAATAAGGACGCATCGATGGGGGTTACTGAAGCAAAGTGGCACTAAAAATATATTCCAGTGTCACAATCGCGGACTAAGTTTACTAGAACCCAACGAAAACCGAAGCAATTGATGTAAGTTCAGCTTCATCACATTTTCATTGGGGCAAATTGAGGTGAAGCTCGTAACGTAGCCCACTTCGAAACTTCCCTGGGCCGTGTATGTAGTTTAGTAAGTTTGGTCGTCCGAGGTTGCCATTATGCTCTGCCCTCACCTTCTGTTCTTTGTGCGAAAGGCCCCGCGGCGTTAAAGTAATCAGTGAGGGACGGAATGACTGGCGTGGCATACAGAATCGAGAGGTCAGTGAAGGATACCGAGTTAAATATTACTTAGGGAACTGTTATGGTCGTTTTTTCTTGTGTGTGTGTGTGTGTGTTATATACGAAAACTGCCTTCCGTTGGTATCTGAGTTTTGTGGTATTGATGAAAACGAAAAGGATCAGTACACATCTAAAGCCTGTGGAGAGAGGGAGACAGACAGACAGACAGACAGACAGACGAACAGACAGACAGACAGACAGACACAGACAGACAAACACATACAAAGAAAGAAAGGAAAAGAGAAAGAAAGAAGAGAGAAAAAAGAATAGAAACAAACAAAAGAAATTGACAAACAGGGATTCACCGATGGACAGACAAGCAAACAAGAAACAAAGACAATAAAACAAAAACAAACAGACAGACCAAGAAGAATAAAAGCACATGCCAATTCCGCCTCACAGACCAACCTTGATGCGGGGCTCAGGTGTGCGGGGACAGGTGAGTGACATCCCGCGGCTCATTGGAAGTCACTCAGAGGCGGCAGGTGCTAAACGGCAGGTGTGGCGCGGCAAGATTGAGACTCCAGGTTGTCGCTAATGCCACTAAGCGAATAGATATATACACCGACCCCCGCAGTAATTCGTCTTATTATATTGTAAGTGTGGTCGCCCGGTGGTACCATCATGCTCTGCCCTCACCTTTTGTTCTGTGTGTGAAGGTCTCGCGGCGTTGTAGTCAGTGAGCGCCGGAATGATTGGCATGGCATTTAGAACTGAGAGGTCAGTCAAGGATACCGGGTTAAATATTAGTAAGGGAGTACATGTTCGCCTTCAAGTCCAATTTCATCTTTTAAGAACATAAGAACATAAGAACGCAGTTGTTTTGGAGGCCAGTAGCCTTCGAGGCAGCTCCTTTGACCCTAAGCTCCGTGTATCTAACTAATATCGCTGTCCATGAATTTATCTAGTCTATTTTTGAATGTGACTATTAGTAAACCAATTTTGCCTATGTCCCTGTTGAATCTGAATTTATCCAGTTTAAACCCGTTACTTCGTGTCTTCATCCATTTATAAACCTCGATCATGTCTCTTATTGTTATATGTTGTTCTAGCAGTTGTTTTGGAGGTTCGTTTCATGCCTTGCTAATTATGGTAGTTTTTGTATGTTGAATTTTAGTATTGTCTTTTTCTCTCATCTCTCATTTTATTATTATTATTATTATTATTATTATTATTATTATTATTATTATTATCTCTCTCTCTCTCTCTCTCTCTCTCTCTCTCTCTCTCTCTCTCTCTCTCTCTCTCTCTCTCTCTCTAATCTTTGCTCGGCGTCATCTTTTATTCATATTTTTCGTTTTTTTGGAATTTTCATTTATCTGATTTTTTTTTAATGTTCTTTCTTTTTTGCACCAGTGGTGGTTGTGTGTGTGTGTATGTGTGTGTGTGTGTGTATGAGCATCAACAAACAGGTAAAATTTAAAGATGGGCAAAAAATAAAATTCCAGGCACAGGTAAAGTCAATCCACGAGTAAAATATTAAAAAGGGGAGGCGGTGGCTGAACGGATAGCGAGACGACCCGGCGTTCAGGAGGACGCGAGTTCAATCCCCGACCGGTGCCACCAAGCTGGGATTTTTCAGTCGCCGCCGAGTTTCTTAAAACTACCCACATGCTGTCCAGAAGACCACCTATCAACCCGGACTCTAGATTCTAGGATTAAAGATGAGCTCCGGGAGGGCAGCATGAGCCAACGCAAAATGGCGCCACTATAAACACTCGCCTGCGCCAGAACGGGCTGGGCCGACCATCAGGCCCCACCGGGAAGAAGCCTTGGACCGACCATCAGGAATCCAGGATCCACCGGGAAGAAGCCTACCGGCGCAATAGGCCACGACGTAAAAAAGAAAAAAAAAAAGAAAAAAAAAAGAAATATCAGACACAGATAAAGTTTAAAAATGAACGTACAGGTAATATTTAAAAATGGACAAAAATGTGAAACTCAGTCCACAAGTAAAATGTTAAGACAGGTAAAAGAGTAAAGGTTAACGCACTGGTAAAGTTGTCAAAATGGGCAAAAGAAATAGTGTTCCGGTCAGCTCACCTGCTTCCCTGTTAATTTGTAATGGGCCGACTCGGGCCAGGTGAATGGGGCTGATTGAAAAATTCTCTAACTTCACAGGAAAACGTAATGGAGCGAGGGTGTGAGAGGAGCCTGAACGGTCGACTGGTCAGGAATCAAGAAAAGTGAGGAGGAGCTGAGGAGGAAGAGGCGGAGACGGAGGAGAAGGAGGAGGCCGAGGCGTAGGCGGTGGAAGAGGAGGGGGAGGAGAGGGAGAAGGAGGAATAACAAGAACACGAAGAAAAAAAAAAGTAAAAGAAAAACAGGTGGAAGAGGAAAGAGAAGGAAAAGGTGGAGAAAAAATGGATAAAGATAAAGAGAGGATTAAGAGAAGTAGAAAAAAGTAAAAGGAAGAGAAACGAAGAAAGAAAGAAGAGCCAGAATCAGAAGGAATAGAAAGAGGAAAAGGAGGTGGACAATAGAAATAAAGAAAAGAAAAAGTTGAGAAAAAACTAAAAAAGAGGAAAGAAAAGAGCCAAAAAAAGGAAAAACGAACTAGAATTAGAAGGAATACGAGGAGCAGAAGGAGAAAGAAGGAGGAGGAGGAGGACGACGACGGAGGAGAAGAAATAAAGAAAAAAAAGGATGAAAATTAAAATAAGTAAAAGTAGAAAAAGATAAAACAAAGTGAGGAAAAGAAACTTGAACCAAAAGAAAACGAAAAAGAGGAGGAGAGAGAAATAGAAGGAGGAAAAGAAATAAAGAAAAAGAGAATGAAAATTAAAATAAGTAAAAGTAGAAAAAGATAAAACAAAGTGAGGAAAAGAAACTTGAACCAAAAGAAAACGAAAAAGAGGAGAAGGAGAGAGAGAGAAATAGAAGGAGGAAAAGAAATAAAGAGAATGAAAATTAAAATAAGTAAAAGTAGAAAAAGATAAAACAAAGTGAGGAAAAGAAACTTGAACCAAAAGAAAACGAAAAAGAGGAGAAGGAGAGAGAGAGAAATAGAAGGAACAGGGAGAGGCTGTCTAATGTTTGGTAATGGTTGAGAAAATGGATTATCTCTCCCCCTCCATCACCTCCTCTTCTTCGTGATCAGACAAGCGTGGCCATCCTTCAGCCTTTACCCTCCTCACCTCCTCGTCCTCCTTCTTTTTCTCTTCCTTGTCCTTCTTCTCCCTGCCTATCATTTTCCTCCTCCTTCATTTTGACTTTCCCTCCTCCTCCTTGTCCTCTTCTCCTCCTTTCTCCTCTTCCTCCTTCCCTTCCTCTCCCTGCTTTCCTCGTCTTCCTTTTCTCTTCCTTGTCCTTCTTCTCCCTGCCTATCATTTTCTTCCTTCTTGTCCTCTTCTTCTCCCTTCCCCTTCTTCTTACTGACTTTGCCTCCTCCTCCCCTTCCTCTTCCTCCTTTCCTCCACTTTCTAATTCTCTTCCTCCTCCTTCTTTTGCCTATCATTCTCCGCCTCCATTTTGACTTTCCCTCCTCCTCCTTCTCTTCCTCTTCTTTCTCCTCCTTTGTTCGTCTTCCTTCTTCTTTTCCTTGTCCTTCTTTTCCCTGCCTATCATTTTCCGCCTTTTTCATTTTACCGTTCCCTCCTCCTCTTCCTTCTCCTTCTTTCAAAATTACTGAGCCTCATTTCGACTCTCCTCCTCCTTCTTTTCTCCTCTTCCTCCTCTTCTTCTTCTCAAGCCTTCTTTCCACTCCACTCCTTCCTTTGATCTCTCCTTCATTCTCTCATTCACTTTTTCCTTCGCTCTCTTCCTCTCTTTCCTTCGTCTGACCCTCCCTCCCTTCCTCCCTTTCCCTCTTGCATACATTCTTCTGTTTCTGTCTCCCAGTTTTACATTTTAGAATACTATGATTGCTCCTTTCTCTGCCTCGTCTCTCTCTCTCTCTCTCTCTCTCTCTCTCTCTCTCTCTCTCTCTCTCTCTCTCTCTCTCTCTCTCGCTATTGCTCTCGCTCTCTCTCTTCCGTCTATCAAACATTTAATATCAATTATCTTTCTTCCCTCTTTTCCCTCACACCTTTCCTCCCTTCCTTCCCTCCGTTCCTCCCTCTCTCCTCTTCCCTTCCCACCCCCAATTCATTCCCTCCCTCCTTCCCTCACCTCCTTCCTTGCCTTATCTCCCTCTCTCCCATCTCTCCTTCCCTCCTCCCCTTCCCCTTCCTTCCGTCATTCATTAGATGCTAGACACGTTTCGATGGTCCCTTCAAGAATCATTAAAGTTATTTCCCCACGTCACACAACGACCGAGAGAGAGAGAGAGAGAGAGAGAGAGAGAGGTAAGAGGGTGAGACATAAGCTTGATTCCCTTAGCGCCGTCATGGTCTTCGTCAGGGTCAGGAAGAGGTGGTTGAAATTCAGGTCACAAGGATGACAGAGTGACCCGCGCCACCTCCTCCTCCTCCTCTTCATCTTTCTCCTCCTCCTCCTCCTCCTCCTCCTCCTCTAAGTCATGGTATTCATCTCTGTAAAACTGCCTATCCTTCATTTTCTCTTAATTCCGTGACTGTAATTTATCTGTTTAATTTTTATCAGCATTTTAATTTTCTCTTATTCATTATCTCTCTCTCTCTCTCTCTCTCTCTCTCTCTCTCTCTCTCTCTCTCTCTCTCGCCAGTACTTAAGACTCTACCTTCATAAGTCATCCCTTCTTTAAAGACTACGCGTCCCTCGGGAGGATTACAGTTAATTAAAGGATTCATTTTGAGGGAGGAAGAAAAAGGAAATTACATATGAGACTAAAAAGGAATGAAAGAGAGTGAAATATGACGATGGAAAATATACTGCACTAACATATTAGGTTTTTTTTTTTTTTTACCTTTTTCTCCTGTTTATTTCGTTCCATTGCATGACATACAAAACCAAACGAAGAGAATGGCGAACGTTGAATAAAATACTAGAATTACTTGCTAGAAAATAATTTACTTCACTGATATATTGTCCCTATTTTTTTTCTGCATTATTTTCATTGCCACTTAATATATCTCCACTCCTTTACCTACGAAACTAGACGAAGGAAAACAATAGCGAACGTAGAATAAAAGACTAAAATGATGACAGAAAATAACTTACTGCACTAATGTTTTTCTTTTGTGTTTTTCATTGGCACTTAAATTCGCTCCACTTACTTATCTACGAAACCAAATTAAAAAAAAATAGCAGACGTGGATTAAAAAAAAAGCTAAAATTACTCGATAGAAAATAACCTACTTCATTGTCTTGTTTTTATTTTTATTTTTATTTTTACTTTTTTTCCTTGACACTGAATTTTGCCCCACTTCTTTACCTACGAAACCAAACGAAAAATAAGTAATGAAACACTAATATGGCGATAGAAAATAAGTTACTACACTGATTTATTATGTTTTTCACCTTTTTTTCTTGTTAATTTCGTTCCACTTTCTTTACTTACGAAACCAAACGATAAAAAAGCAAACATAATATAGGAGAAAAAAATACGTCAAAGAAAATAGCTTACAATACACTAATAGATAATTTTTTACCTCTTTTATCTTATTAATTTCGCTCTATTTCACTAACCTACGAAATTAAAAATAAATAAGTGAAAGTAATGAGTGAAAGTGTACCTGTAGTCGCCTCGTGATGTTGCAATGCCCAGGTGTTATATTAAGGCCATTACGCAATACCTGGACAAGTCAGCTGATTATGAGGGGGGAGGCGGGAAGGGCAGGGGGGGGGGGGGACGTCAACACCACTTTTGTAATAGTCGATCCAAAATTAACGTGGATCATCGACAGCGGTAACGACAAGTCCATGACGCGACCCAAATATTAATTATGCTTCGTAAAGGGTCAGTTTGTGGTAATAGTTTCTCTCTCTCTCTCTCTCTCTCTCTCTCTCTCTCTCTCTCTCTCTCTCTCTCTCTCTCTCTCTCTCTCTCTCTCTCTCTCTCTCTCTCTCTCTCTCTCTCTCTCTCTCTCTCTCTCTCTCTCTCTCTCTCTCTCTCTCTCTCTCTCATTTTTTATTTCTTTTCCTTGCTCTCATCAACATTTTTTCATTCATCGCCTTCCTCTCCTTCTCCACTTTTTTTTCATATTCCTTCTTTTACTTCTTTTATTTTCTTTCCTTTTCGTTCTATTTCTCGCGTTTCCTCACTTCTGTTTCTTCTCTTCTCCCCTCGCCTTCTATTTATTCAGGGCTTTTTTTCCTTTTGTACTTTCTCTTCATTGGGCTTATCGAATTTTTACTCTTCCTTTCTCTTTCTTTTCTCTCCCTCCGCTTGCCGCTTTTCCCTCGCAGTTTTCAATATGTATTTTCGGATCCCTCCCTCCGCCTCCCTTCCTCTTCCCTTCTTCCTCCCTCCCTTCCTTCCTTCCTTCCTTCCTCGTACCTTCCTGGTCCTCCATTCCCTCTCCTTTATCCTTTCTTGCTTTCTGCCACCCTTTTTTTCTTTTTCCATTTACTTTCCTTCTCTTTCCATTCTTTTCTTTACTTCTCCTTTTCCTCACCTACCATTTCTTGTTCTGACATATTCTCTCTCTCTCTCTCTCTCTCTCTCTCTCTCTCTCTCTCTCTCTCTCTCTCTCTCTCTCTCTCTCTCTCTCTCTCTACCTCTCTCTACCTCCCTCCCTCCTTCCCTCCCTCTCTCCTCCTCACCCCTCTTTCCTCCCCTCCCCTCTCTTCCCTCCCTTCCCTTTCCTTCCCATCCCTCTACCCTTCCATCTCCTCTTCTCGCCTCTTCCCTCCCTTCTCTTCTCTCCCCTCCCGTTTCCTCCCCACTCCTCTCCTCTCTCCCCTCACCTCCCGCCCTCTTCCCTTGCTGACCCCTACCTCTCGTCTCCTCCACTTTTCCCTCCCCTCTGTTCTCTCCTCTCCTACCCTCTTTCCTCCCCCCTCCCCTCCCCTCCCCTCCCCTTACCAGTATATGATCCGTCCCTCAAAAAAAATCTTTCCAAACTGGCGATTTCAAGGTCAGATCTCCCCCTCGTCTCTTTTTTTTCTTTTTTTCCCTGTGTCGACCGAACAAAGACCAGAATTTTTCATGCGCACACTTTTTGGGGGGAGAGTTTCAGCTACGGGAGAATAACGCTGCTATGGATTTTTTTTTCTTTTGCATAGACTTTGTTTTTCGATTTGCTTTTCATTTAACACTTTTTCAGCACGTGTTTGGAAAAAAGGGGGCTCGATATTTTTTTTCTTTTTATTTTTATACTCGCCTTTCATTTCAGTATCATGGGTTGTTGTTTTATTATTTGCTGTTTTTTTTCTTTTTTTCTTTTTACAAACTCAGTTTTCTCTCCCAGCTTTTTTTCCACGTATTTGCCTATGGTGTTTGTATTAGGTGAACAAAATGCGCGCTCAATTACATACACGCACGCACGCACGCACGGACACACACACACACACACACACACACACACACACACACACACACACACACACACACACACACACACACGAGAGCCATATCCACACCAGTTCTGTTCCCTCTCTTTTCCCTTTCTTTCCTGAGACATTGAATCCTCCTCCCTCCTTTTTTTTCTTTTCTCACCACCAAGTTTCTCCCTCTCTCTCTCTCTTCTCTCCATTCACTCCTTTTGGTCTCTCCTTATCTCCCTTCCGATTAAATTTTCCCCTCTTCTCCCTTCCTCCCTCCTCCACATTCCTTTCCTCTCTTTTTTTCCTCTCCTCTCCTCATTACAGCAAAACCCACCTTCCCCCCTTCCTTAATACCCATCAGATCGCCCCTTATCCCCTCCCATCGCCTCTACCAGCTAAAACTTTCTCCTTTCCTCCAGCAGTTCCCCTTTCCTGCTCTCCTTCCCCTCCCTCTTCCCCCTCTCGTTCTCTTCTACCACCACACTACAACCAGACTTGTGTTTCCCCCTCCTTAATACTCATCCAAATCCCTCTCTTTCTCTTCCCAGCGTCACTATCAAACCAAAACTTTGTCCCTTCCCCACCAATCCACCTTCGCCGGCCCTCCTTTCCTTCCTTCCCTCGCTCCCTCGCCGCCCCAGTCCTCGCCAGACCCACCCAAACGAGGCACAACGCACTCACACAGACACTCCCCTTCGGCATTACTCCGGCTCCTCACACGGGCGTCCCTTATCCCCTCCCTGATGAGGCCCGTCACGCTCTCCTCTCCCCTACGAGGCCAAAAACATGCTCTGCCCACGGCGCTTGTTTACGATGCTCAAGGATTTTCTCCATGCGGTCCCGCCAGCGCTCCAGCCACGCCATGCAGAACAAGAAGGCAAGGGAAGGCTGCTCGGGGCCTCTGGTGATGGGTGGAGTGACCAGGCTCCCTCCCTGGCTCCCTGGCACCCTGGCCGGCTCGGTGGCGGGCTGGTTCTCTGTCTGTCGTCCTGGTTGGCTGGCTGCCTGGCTCCTGACTGGTTGTTCGGCTGGTAGGCTCTCCGGCTGCCTCTTCTTTCTCCGGCTGGTTGGCTGGCTACGTGGCTGGTTTTCTTGCTCTTTAGTTGACTGGCGGGTGGGCTTCCTGGCTGGCTGGCTGGAAGGCGGGCTCGTAAGTGGCTTATGTGGGTGTGGATGTTTGTGGGTGGGTGAGTGGTTGTGGGGTGAGGGCTATGAGAGTGTGTGTATGTATGTGATTCGTTAAGCAAATTCAGACGTGTGTTTCAGTGTGACGGTGACCAGGCACAGACTGAACAACATGTCATGATAGATTGTCCGCTGTCTGCACCCCGCCGCAATGGTCCACTTGTTAACATTCACAAATTTGCTGGCCTGTAAATAACGACTTTTGTGGCTGAATCGTGTGGCTGTGTACATGAAGTACTTTGTTTATATACCTAAACGATATACATATATATATATATATATATATATATATATATATATATATATATATATATATATATATATATATATATATATATATATATATATATATATATATATATATATATAATATTTTGTACGAGTAAGAGAATTTAATATTATTGTGAGAAGATGATAAGGATACCTAGTTTTATTTGTATACAGCAATAATATTTTCGTACTTAAAATAACTATCTGTCAAAAAAAAATGATAGTCAAAGAGACCGACAGAGAAACAAATATATTCGGAGATCAAACAAACGCACTTAAACAGATTGAGAAACAGCTGCAGTAAAGTATAAAGCACCTGCGTAGGATTTTCCATGAATATTACACCTCCGTGAATGGCCTGCCGCCCGCCCGTCGAAAGCACGTCAGCGTGTTGTCAGCCCGTCAGCCGCCCGCCGGCCAGGTGACGGCGCGGCGGCGGCTCTTAATCTGTCAATCGGGTAATCCCGCCTCGGTGTGTTGATGGCGCGGCCTTTGCTGCCGTGTTTTCCTTACACACACACACACACACACACATACACGGGCGGATAGACATACGGTCCAGCTCTGTTTTGTTTTCTTTTATTGTTTTGTTATAAAGAATAGTAATATTATATAAAACGGGAATATGTATTTTTAAGGTTGTACTTCTTTATGCATGAGACGAGTAGTACAAACCTTTCACTAATCCACTTTTCGTTACAAACTTTTATATGTCAAGTATAGTATAGAGAAAAGGGAGAAGTTAAAATAGAAAAAAATAAATACTCCCCTCTAATATTTAATGGTGAATCTGTTCTACCCACACAAAATTCCTCATTCGTTAGGAAACATTATTTTTAGTCTGAGGGATCGACTAATACCTCGTTTTATCTTTATTAAGGAAAACAAAACAATAGAAACACGAAAAAAAAGTTTTTGAGCGATCATAACGTTTAATATTTGGAGACAGCTCTTGACGTCACGTTTAATAATACTTAACAATAAAAAAGTAAAAAAAGAATGGACGAGAACCATGATGCCCTCATTGTTTCACGGGCAGACTGAGGTGTGCATAATCTTTAACGGGAAGGGATTTGTGTCGCTTTTAATACTACTGAGCCTTACACAATCACAATGAATTATTTAACTGAGCTGGGGAAGAGGCAGAGGTCACCTGAGACACACCTGGATATGGACTGCAACGCCGACTTAATCCCGGTGAAACAGACAGGTGGACCGGCAGTAGTATAGACAGGTAGATAGAAAAACTGAGACCTTTAAAAATTATCAAACGTCGACTGAATCCCGGTGAAACAGACAGGTGGACAGGTGGTAGTGTAGACAGGTAGATTTACAAACCGAGACACTTAGTATCAAACGACCACTTAATTCCAGCTAGACAGATAGACAGACAAGTATCAGAGAGGTAGACAGACAGATTGAAGCACACTTATATGAGCTTAAACATCCACATACTCTCTGTTAAGTGTTTGTTTGTCACTTGACGCCACTTAATACCAGTTAGACAGATAGACAGACGATATCGGAAAGGTAGAGAGTTAGACTGAAGCACACGAATATGACCTTAAACATCCACACACTCGCTGCTAATTGTTTGTTTGTTACTAGTCGGCACTTCCTTATTTATGAAAGTTGGAGAGCGAGAGAGAAAGGGAAAGGAAGGGATGGAGGAAGAAGGATATTGAGGGGAGAGGGAAGAGAGAGGAAGAAAGAAAGCTGGAGAGAGAGAGAGAGAGAGAGAGAGAGAGAGAGAGAGAGAGAGAGAGAGAGAGAGAGAGAGAGAGAGAGAGAGAGAGAGAGAGAGAGAGAAGGAAGGAAGGAAGGAGGATAGGAAGGGAGTGAGTGCAGTGTACAGTTGAAAAATAAACTACAATGATGAAACATAAATAAGAGAAGCAGAACCGGAGGCCTCATCAGTCCTTGTCTCTCATAGTCACAGCTATTTGTTCGTAATGATTTCTTGGCGCACAGCATGAAGCTCAGGTAATTAGTTCTCACCTGGCTGCGTCATGTCCAGGTGTGCACAGACTGACCTTCCACCCAGAGGTCATATCAAAGCGGGTTATCTAGTTTTTCCGTAAAATGAGGTAAAAAAAAGAAGTTAGCGGAACTGAGCCAGTGAGTGAAAAAAAATAATAATATGGCTATACACTAAAGTTCACGTGTTGCATCATTCAAATGTTTTCAAAATCTCTGTTAAAGCTCCATCCTATTTATGTAATGCAAAGACTATTACGGCGGCGGGGGTGTTGCATGCATTAAGTCATTACGAAAGTGCTTATTCCCTCCATTATATATATTTATTTTTCAGGGCAGGCGAGAATGAAAATCAGAGATGTGAAATCAGTTTGGCTTCATGAACTCGACACACGTAAGTTTTTGTTTTCCTTTTTTTTTTTTTACATGTTCTATTTTTTCTCTTTCTTTCACTCTCGCGTCCAATTCACCTGTTATTGATGTGTTGTATCAGCCGCGGCGGGCGAGTAGCAGTGGTTCATGGCTGTTATGTTTTTGCTCGCTGCAACTTATGTGGATAGAACAAAAAGTTGACCATAGCAGCATAACATGTTTTTCTCGTGCTCGGAAATGAAGCGTGTGTGTGTGTGTATGTGTGTGTGTGTGTGTGTGTGTGTGTGTGTGTGTGTGTGTGTGTGTGTGTGTGTGTTTCTGTCTGTCTGTGTATGACTGTGTGTGTCTGTTTCTGTATGTTTGTGTTTGCCTGTGTCTGTTTCCGTCTGTCTCTCTTTGTGTATATATATTTGTATGTGTTCGTGTCCGTCTTTATATCTACGTCTGTCACCGTGTTCTTGTATATGTCCGTATCTTTGTCAGTGTCTGTGTCCGTCTGTGCGTGAACATGACGTATCTATCCAGGTAAGGTTCAGATTTCACATCACACCTGCAAGAAAGGCGCATCCCTCACACGCATTAAACATTGATTGCCTGTCAGGTGTGTGTACAGGTGCGCCGGAACACTTGTCAAGACTGGCTTCCTACTAGGCGTACAATTTTATACACTTCTTATTCATGTACATATGTCAGCTGCAAAAGGTGAGTCTCAAGGGGGAGGGGAAGGCGGGGGAGAGAAGATTAAAGGTTACCTGGGCTCGAGTCTCCTCCACAGGTAAGCTTAGAGGGAAAGGTCCACTCGGGTGGGTTAGGTCATGTCTCAGAGCTAAGCAAGTTTTATTTCCTTGTTCCCTGTTGGTTTGTATTTATTTCCCTTCCCTCCTTTGCCTCTCCCCTCCCCTCACACCCTCCACACGCCGCCACAGCCCTCTCCCTAAACTCATCTCCTACGTGACTCGATCCACCTGCCGTCCTCCGCTTCCCCCTTCTCAGTTACGCGTTAATTCAGGGTTACAAAGTAGGTCCTCTGTCCGTAAGCACCCACGACGCTCCACGCTCTGTGAGGCTCTCGAGGGCTGACTAAAGAGTTTATTACTTGGGTTAGCGTGTCGTGACGTTTTCCATCGACAAAAGAGGACACGAGAGACGCCCAAGGGAGCACGACATTAGGGGTCAGGAGGAGGAGGAAGAGGAGGAAGGAGGGGAAAGAAAGGAGACAGGGGTGACTTGTCGTAATCAAAATGACATATCGTAGGACCACATGAAGTGACCTTAATGATGCAAAACAGGACAGAATGCAATATGACTTGTAGGATTCGTGAGAAATGAGACTTGTTCACGAGTAAGGCAAGCGACATATAAAGAAGTGAGGAGACAGGGGAGAGAGAAAGGGCGAGAAAAGGAGGAAGGGAAGAAAAGGGAGGAAAGGCGGAAGAAAACTGGGAGAAAGGAAAAAACTGAAGGTGAAGGGAACGAGAATAGAAAGGAAATTAAGAGTGAAAAGGGCAAGGAGGGAGCAGGGAGATAGGAGGATAAGAGGAGAGTAAAAAAGAGTAAAAAAGAGGATAGGAAAGAGAAAATTAAGGCAAGGATAACTATTAAAGGAACCAGAAGAGAGCAGGGAGGAAGGGTGAGAAGGAAAATAGAATGAGGGGGAGCAGAGAATGGAAGGAAAGAAAGCAAGGAAGGGAGGAGGAGGAGCAGGAGGGGAGAGGAGTAGAGGGTGAGGGGGTGTGCTGTCCTGCTCTCAAAGGATTTCTGTCTTGGTTTTACTGTGCAATATTTACTAAGGGCGATTGTCCCGTCTCCCGGCGCGCAGGGGAGGGGAAGAGGGGGAAGAGGAGGTGCAGGAGAGAGAGAGAGAGAGAGAGAGAGAGAGAGAGAGAGAGAGAGAGAGAGAGAGAGAGAGAGAGAGAGAGAGAGAGGCGAAAGGGAAAAAAAGAAGTGAGAAAAGAGAGGAAATTACAGTACGGAGTGGAGCGGACAAAGGGGAGAAAAGGGTGTCGAAGGGAAGTGCCGAAGGAAATTGGAAAAGGGAAAAAAGGTTAATATTGGATCCGTGAAAAAAGAATGAAAGGGAAATAAGAAAAGTTTACCCCTGAAAAAATAACAAAAAAATAATAATAATGAATTGGAATAAAATTACTAATATGATAAAATAAAAAAAAGGAAGAAAGAGATGGTGGAAATACAGAAATAAAAAAAAAGTAGAGTTAGAACAATATACTTTAAAAAAACATAATGAAGAAAAATAGTTTAAGAGAATCAGAAGAGAAGAGAATTAAGAAAAGTCTCCCTCAAAAAATAACACAAAAAAATAATGATAATAATGAAATAGAAAAAAGAAAAGAAAGTCAATGAAAAAGAAACAACACGAATATCAATTGAAAAAAAGTAAAGAAAATGGAATAAAAAGTTAGAAATACTGAAATCGTAAAAAAAATAAAAATAAAGGAGAATAAGAAAAACATACTTAAAAAGAAAAAAAACATGAAAAGGAAAACAATAAAACTCCTAGAATGAAAAATGGTCAAGTAATAGAATCATAAGCATCGGACTATGAAACGGAAAGAAGAAGAAAAATCAGACACAATCTTTTAAGGAAACGCAAGATAAATACAATAAAATTCTCCACCGACATGAAAGGAAATTATAGAAAGAAAAAAATAGGGAAAAGAAATAAACGGAATGTATGAAAAAGGATAAAAAGAATAGGAAAATAAAGAAAAGAAAATACTCTTGAAAAAAATACAAAATAAAGGAAGGTCAAAAACAACAAAAGGAAACATGAAGCAACACCCAAAAGAAAGAAAGAAAAAAGAAAATGTGGCAAAGAAAGAAATAAAGGAAGACGAGTCGTGGCTTGAGAAAGAGAAAAGGAGGAGAGGGAAAGATGGAAAGCAACTCGACTGTGACAGAGAGAGATAGAGCGAGAGAAAGAGGGGAAGGGAGGCAGGGAGGACGGAATGGAAATGGAGGAAGGACATTGAGGGGAGACGGAAGAGAGAGGAAGAAAGAAAGCTGGAAAGAGAGCGAGAGAGGGAGAGAGAGAAGGACGGAAGGAAGGAAGGAGGGCAGGAAGCAAGAGAGGGAGAGCGATGTACAGATGAAAAATAGAATGCAATGATAAAATGATGAAATGTGTACAAGACTGAAAGATAGGCAAAGATTAGAATAAGCTGGATGTATTAAAGAGATAGATAGATTGACAGATAGATAGAGAAAGAGAGAGAAAGAGAAAGTAATCCCTCTTAAAAATACGTAATCAATAATCGGAAAATTCTTCACGAAAACTAATAGAAAGAAAATACAAAAAATAAAAGAATAGTAAGTCACATAGAAAAATACGAAAAGGATAAAATGTAGCACTGAGACACGGAACTAAAGATGAAACAGCGTTCGTTACTGCCTCTGTCCGTCTGTCCGTCCGTCTGTCTATCTGTCTGTCGCGGCCTCCGGGTTGCTCCTGTCCCACCCACACGCAGCAGTCCCAACGGAAGTAATTTATTTTTTTATTATGAAAGCGAATGGAATTAAAATGTGTGTTCGTGTGTGTGTGTGTGTTTGTGTGTGTGTGTGTGTGTGTGTGTGTGTGTGTGTGTGTGTGTGTGTGTGTGTGTGTAATTCACCACGGCCTGATCACGAGTTGGACTCGCTTTCGCCAGCACGTACCGCACGTGCATGCTCATTATCGTCGATCTCTGGGCACTGCTTGGACCTCACCCACCACACACCCGATCCTCTTTGCTCAAGGGGGGACAGTAACCATTTTGGCCGTGAAGCCTTGCAGCGCGGCGCTCTAGCCGATTGAGCTACCGGAGCGGTGTGTGTGTGTGTGTGTGTGTGTGTGTGTGTGTGTGTGCTCGTGTGTGTGTGTGTGTGTGTGTGGGTGTGGGTGTGCGTGTGCGTGTGGGTGTGCGTGTACGTGTGCGAGCGAGAGAGAGAGAATAAATAATGCGCACGGAGACTAAATATTTCACGCAAACACGAGTTGAGAAACAAGACGTGATTGGAGATGACATGACTCACTGATGTAGCAAGGAGGAGGAGGAGCCAGAGGAGGAGGAGGAACCCGAAGACGAGGACAAGGAGGAGGAGGAGGAGGAGGAGGAGGAGGAGGAGGAAGCAGGTAGATGTAGTAGTAGTGGTAGAAGTAGCAATTGTAATAGTTGTCGTAGTAGTAGTTGTAGTAGTAGTAGTAGTAAAAGTAGTAGTAGTAGTAGTAGTAATAGTAGTAGCAGTAGTAGTAATAGTAGTTCTTATACAATTTTCATCGTATTCTATTTATATAATGCGAAGAGAAGCAAGAGAACGAGGAGAGGGAAGAGAAAAAGTATATAAATGCAAGAAAAGCTGATGGTGGAGGAGGGGGAAGAGGAAGAGGAAGAGGGGGAGGAAAAGAAAGAGGAAGAGGTCAAGAGGGTGGTTGATTTACTCGGAGGAGAATTGCCAATGGAGGAAAATTTGCTTCTGAACTGGAATAAATGAAGCGATGGAGGAAGCGGTGAGGAGAACAAATGGGAAGGGGAGACAGGAAACGGAGGAAGGGAGAGGCGGGGAGGAACAAGGGAAGGACGGGAATACGGGAATAACGAGAGAGAGAGAGAGAGAGAGAGAGAGAGAGAGAGAGAGAGAGAGAGAGAGAGAGAGAGAGAGAGAGAGAGAGAGAGAGAGAGAGAGAGAGAGAGAGAGAGAGAGAGAGAGATGGCGGTGAAGGGAGATAAAGTGGGTGGGGACAAGAGAAGGGGGGAAATAAACTTTGTAGGTGATGGAAAACAAGGAATGGGAAAGTAGAACACGACCAGGATGGGAAGACAACGCAAAAAGGGAGAGAGAGAGAGAGAGAGAGAGAGAGAGAGAGAGAGAGAGAGAGAGAGAGAGAGAGAGAGAGAGAGAGAGAGAGAGAGAGAGAGGAGTGGGAATTACGTGGGGGGGGCTCTGGGGGGGGGCACTGACTCCCCACACCGTAGTAATCCTCACTAATGGGATAATTCACCCCCTAATCCATAAATCACAAGGGAGGTGGAGGAGGAGAGGAAGAGGAGGAGGAGGAGGAGGAGGAGGAAGATGATGCCAGCAGGATACAGCGGGAGAAAACGGGAAGTGAGGAAAAAAATAAAGGGAATAAGGCAGTGAAAGCAAAATGATTAAATAAAGAAAATGATAAAGAAGAGAACAATAGAGAGGGGAAGAAAAGAAGAAAATGATAGATAGTAAAAAAATGGTAAAGAATAGTAGGAAGAGAGAGAGAGAGAGAGAGAGAGAGAGAGAGAGAGAGAGAGAGAGAGAGAGAGAGAGAGAGAGAGAGAGAGAGAGGTGATCCTTCTTTGGCAGGTATCAGTGCTAAGTCACACCTGTATACCTGGACGCACCTGACTCCCTGTTGTCGGCTGCTTACTTAACTAAAGCCGGTACGTACACAGGTGAGCGAGGCAGGTGACGTACATACATACATACACACGAAGAGACACAGAGAGAGAGAGAGAGAGAGAGAGAGAGAGAGAGAGAGAGAGAGAGAGAGAGAGAGAGAGAGAGAGAGAGAGAGAGAGAGAGAGAGACAAACAGACAAAAACAGAAAGAAACAGAGACAGAGACAGACAGAAAAAGAGACAGACAGAGACACAGAAAGAAACACAGAGATAGAGAGACAAACAAACAGAAACAGAAAAAGAAACAGAGACAGAGAGACAAACAGAAAAAAAGACTTCGAGACACAGCCAGAGAGACAAACAGAAAGAGAGACAGAGAGACAGAGATAGTAACAACGAGACAGAGACAGAGACAGAGAAGAAGAAGTGGGACTGCAATTTTAAAGGAGACCCGAGGTGCCCAGAGGAAAACATTTCACTCCTCACGACAACACGGAAAACGCAGCGGGCAAAAAGAATTCCCTTAATCACAGACCGACTTAAAAGCGCCGTGCATTATATAGCTGTTTACTCACTCCCGCGGCGGATACAATAATTCCGCAAAGGTCAAACGAGGGAGCTATTACGGGTGAAAGGTGCAACAAATACATGAGAGAGAAGAATACCCACCCAAAAATACCCACTGAGCTAACCCAACGTAAAAAAAGAAAATTAATATTGTTTTCATCCAGTACACTCAGTCTTCAATAAAACATGTACTGAAATAACCTAGCTCTTAAGGAAAATTAATATATATCTGATCCAGCAAAGGTCGCCTGCAATAAAATAGCTTATCCTAACTTAACGATAACATAATATTATCATGATTCCGCAAACTCAGCCTGCATTAAAATATCCAACCAAATAACGAAAAAGGAAGAGTAATATCGTTAGGATATTGCAAATGTCGCCTGCAGTAAAGTATCTAACATAACGTAATTCTTCTTTGCTTTTGCAGGAACAGCGATTTCCGGGATTATTTTGCTTAAATTTTTTTATTTCCCCTGAGCTGTTTCCTTTATCGTTAACAAAATTGATAGTTATGGTCCAGCAAACGTCGCCTGCAGTAAAATATCAAACCTAAAGTAATAATAAAAGAAAAGTAATGGTTATGATCCAGCAAACTCAACCCGCAATAAAACACCTAACCTAACCCAACAATAAAGGAAAATTAATATCGATCTCATTCAGCAAACTCAACCTCAAACCCAACCTAACGTAAAGGCAAATAAATATTGTTCGGATCCAGTCAACCCAACCTGCAATAAAAAGGGATAGTGTTACCTTGAAATGTTTTCCGCCAGGTGCATACAACACCTTTCCCTCCCTGGTGAGCCGAAAGAGGCACAAAAACGCAGGTAACATGGCAGCCCTGAATTACATTTGAATACCTGCTCGAACACAATCCTTCCGAGGCATTGGGAATTGAATACAGAATGAGAAAATAGGATGAAGAAATAGACTTGACCCCATTTTTTTTTACTTGTTCATAGTGTTAATTGTTTTTTATTTTTGTTTTTGTTTTGTGTTTTTTTTCCCATCCATACACAACACGCCTCCAATCTCAGTTTTACGGCCTACACGTGTTCGAGGGTGAGGGTATGTTTTCTTCGAAATGGATGTGGGACTGTCGAAAGCGAGAGAGAGAGAGAGAGAGAGAGAGAGAGAGAGAGAGAGAGAGAGAGAGAGAGAGAGAGAGAGAGGTCAGAGTTCATACCTACACATATTGAAGACTACTTATCCTCCTCCTCCTTGTCGTCTTCCTTCTCTTCCTCCTCCTCCTCCTCCTCCTCCTCCTCCTCCTCCTCCTCCTCCTCTTCCTCCTCCTAATCCTCCTCCTCCTCCTCCTCCTCCTCCTCCTCCTCCTCCTCCTCCTCCTCCTCCTCCTCCTCCTCCTCCTCCTCCTCCTCCTCCTCCTCCTCCTCTTATCCCTTGTCCACCTTATCCTCTTCCTCCTTATCATCATCATCTCATTCCTCTCCCTTTCCCCTTCTCCCTGTCCTCACTCTCCCTTTCTTCTCTCTCTCCCTTCCTCCCTCCCTCTCCTCCGTCTATCATGTCCTCCAGGCGATGGTTTTGCGAAGGTCAGCAAGAATATTTCCTTTCTTTCGAGGACACTTGCAGATTAGGTGAAGATTATTAAGGAAATCTCCAGTACCTCACCACACGTCCCTCAGTATGTTGGTTCTCTATTCTTCATCCTTTTTTTTCTCTCCCTTCTTTAGTTTTCTTCTCCTGTGCTCTTCATCCTCTGTGTTCGCAAGGTTCATCTTTTTCCTTTTTCCTTTTTTTTTGTATTCGAGTTTTTTTCCTGTTTTGGTATTTGGACTGTGGAAATGTACTTGTCTTTTGTTTGTTTCTCGTTTGTTTCTCTTTTGGCCACTCTGCTTTATTTTTTAGGAGCAGTACTAGCGGGCTTTTTTTACTTTTATTTATTTTTTGCGTTTGAGCTGCTTTCTTTACTGCCTTCTGTGAAAAAAATATATTACCTCATTAATTTATATTTTTTTCACTGTTACTCAACATTATATTTTTCGTTCTAACCTCATCAAAATATATCTCACTCTTACTTCATCAATTTATCTTTCACTGTATCCTCATTAGTTTATTATTCACCATTATCGCTTCACAATTACCCATCTTTCACTGCTATCATCAATTTACCTGTCGTTATTACCTCATCAGTTTACCTTTCACTATCACCTCATCACACCTGCCTCCGCATCTTGATTCTTTTTTCCTTTCTCCTTCCTTCCTCGTAAAGTCAATTGCTTCATTATTTTTTTCCTATCTGGCTTTCTACGACAACTACCCACCTGGACACACACAAACACACACACACACGTGAATATATAAACGTAGGAACCCAAGTGGAGGAGAGTAAGGTGACTTTGGGGTGCGATTACCGTAGAGTTTAATTTTTCTCTGATTCCTGAGAGACTATGGGTGATGATATTCGGTCCTCTTTTACACACACACACACACACACACACACACACACACACACACACACACACAAACACACACACACTCGGAAGCCCTTTTAAGACGCTCGCCCCCTTAAAATATTCCTCGCAGGGACACCTTTTGCCTCGTACCACTTGGAAGGCGCCCCGGGGAGCCGCCTCATCGCTGGCTCGACTCCGGGGCCCTCGAGATTGACCTCCCAGGAAGTGAGGCTGAAAACATCGCATTGCAGATGAAGAGGAGCTGAGCATGAGCGAGTTTGCAAGGCTGAGCAACGCGGGAACACAGTTTGCCCCGAATAAAAGAGAGAGAAAAAATACGGGAAGAGGACGAGGTGAAGTTTGCTCTCTCTCTCTCTTTTTTTTTCTTAGACTTTTTGTTTTGTTTTTACCTCCGGGTCGCCTGAACATATTCGGGTTTGCGTCGCGAGGAAAAGCAAGAAGAGGAGGAAGGAGGAGGAGGAAGCGCAAGAGCCGGAGGAATATGGAGGAAGGAAGAAAGGAGGAAGAGGAGGAGGACGACAGGAACGAGGAGGTGAACGAGAGCGAGGAGGAGGAGAGGGAGGAGGAGGAGGAAGTTAGAGAGAAACAAAATGAAGGAAAAAAACAGGAAGAGGGAAGGAGAAGCAGGAGGAAAAAGGAGCGGAGGTAGTGATGGTGGTGGTGGTGGTGGTGGTGGTGAAGGGGGGAAGGGGGTTGACCGTCTTCTGGTGGTGGAAACATGACTGAGAAAAGGAAAAGAAAACAGCCCCAAAAGAGAGAGAGAGAGAGAGAGAGAGAGAGAGAGAGAGAGAGAGAGAGAGAGAGAGAGAGAGAGAGAGAGAGAGAGAGAGAGAGGAGGAGGAGGAGGAGGTAGCAGCAAAGAACACACCCACACCAAGATGGTCTTAAAACGCATCACTGAGCCTGGAAAATGTAAATGTTGAAAGGATGAAACGTGAGGATGTTCAAATGTAAATTGTGTTGAGTCTTAATGGATAGAAATAATGACTGGCTGACCACACACACACACACACACACACACACACACACACACACACACACACACACACACTCGCAAAAGGAAAAGAAAAACGTATCGCCAAAAAAACAGCGCAATTTCCGACCCCGCGGGAGAGTTGAGCGACGACGAATCTAGATGAAGAGGTCCATTTAGCAAAGGTTCAGGCGGCCTTAGCATAACGACGAGGCTACAAAGATTATCTCTAGAATTAGATGTTAAGGTGAGATGAGTGGTAGCGAGATGGAGGGTCTGAGGGGGCTGTTACGGAGACAGTCTTGAAGAATTTGAATTAAGGCGACGGACGAGGAGGATTTTGCCGGTTGAGAAAGAATGAGTGATGAATCAAATATGTGGAAGAAAGAACAAGGATAAAAAAAGATGTACGGAGCTTGACAGAGTAAAGAAAGGATGAAGAGAAGGAAAAGAAACAAAGTGAAGAATCAAAACAAAGAAAGGAAATACAGCCAACAAGGATGAAGACAGATGAACCTTGGCAAGGTAAAGAAAAGATGAATAAAAAACAAGAAAGAGCAGGCAGCAAAAAAGAGAAGGAGGAAGAGAGACAAGTTCTTGGTAGAGTTAAGAAAGAATGAAGACGAGGAAAACATATAGGCCAAGAAATCATAGTGAAAGAAGGAGAAGGAAGAGGGGTGAGTTCTTGGCAGGGTAAAGAATAGATGAAGAGAACCAGAGAACAGAAACGGAACAACATAACAACGTGGCGGTCTTCAAAGGGAGGGATGTGGCAAGGAGAGAGGAGAGGCAGAAAGGGGAAGAGAAGGGAAGAAAGAAGAAGGCTGAGACAGTAATGGAGAGGGGAAAAGACGAAGGGAAGGGTAGAGGGAAGGGAAGGGAGGGGAAGAGCCAGGCTGCGGCGGTTGTTAGTGAGGGGAGAGTGGGTTCTTACGAGGAAGGGAATAGTGTGGGGAATGGTAGAGACGTTGTGTGGATTTTGAGGACTCGCCGCGTCTCAGGGGAAAGGCGTGAAGTTGAAATAGATGGAAAGGCACCACCAGGGAATTCGGAGCTGAGACGGAATAAACCAGCGACACTAGACCGAATTCAGACAGACAGACAGAGATAGACAGACACACGGAGACAGATGGCCGACTCTCACAGCATCCAGGGCAAAACAAGGACGGAAAAGAAAGCACCAAATGAAAAACTATCGCCACCACTACAAGTTTCACCAGCACACAACAAAACAGAAGTGAATTGCGTCTTTGAATATCGCATTCTTGAGCCTTGTTGTCCGCCGCAGCCCGGTTCTTCACACTCCCAGGAAGACTAACTCTCCTCCTCCTCCTCCTTCCCTTCACAACTCTCCTCCTCCCTCCTCCTCCTCCTCATTCCCTTCACAACTCTCCTCCTCCCTCCTCCTCCTCCTCCCCCATGTGGCCGGACGAGAGGCGCATAAATACTTCACTTCCAGCAGCATCAAGTCGCCCGGAGCGGAACAAGAAGGAACAGCTGAACCAGAGGGAGAGAAATGATAAAGCCCGATCCAATCCTATGCTTCGATTATCTCTATCTCTGTAACGCTCTCTGAAATCGAAGGAATATGGTTTCGAATCGGATAGAGGTTTTTAAGGGATATTAGGGCTTTAAATGGAGTAGTTGGTGTTGTGTGTTTAAGGGAGTTGAATAATTTTATGTGGGATTAAAAAGTGTTTGGTTTAGAATCGTGTTTTTTAATTGAGATTTTTGTAAGGGGTGTTATTGGTTCGAATGGATTAGTTGGTGATGTATAGGTGTGTGTGTGTGTGTGTGTGTGTGTGTGTGTGTGTGTGTGTGTGTGTGTGTGTGTGTGTGTGTGTGTGTTTCGACCATCTCTGTATCCTTCCCCAAAACAATTAATCTGGTGTCAAATCATTTTTTATATAGATTTCTTAAGGGCTGTTTTTAGTTCAAATGGTATTGTTCGTGTTGTGTTTATTTGTGTGTGATTATTTTTTTATGTAGAATCGAGTAGTTTTTGGATTTTCCTCGGGGCGGATTTGACGATTCGCGGAATTAGTCAAGCGTTGTAAGAGCGTTCAAAGGCGGCGCGGCCCTTTGAGATGTTTTCTGATACGCACAAACCGTCTCTCAATCCCTCGAAGGCGACTTGGACCCAATAAATAGATTCAAAAGATGCTCCGGCGCTCACTCTTCCAAAGGACCATCAAAGAGGATCAAGTCTACTTTTATTCGCTTGTGTAACCTTCTCTCGAGTGGTCCCTCTGCGATGTCCCTCTCCCCTCTCTCCCTCTCCCTCTTTCCCCTAACTCCTGTATGCTGTTCCCTTCCCCTCTCTTGGCAACAGACCCATATATGTGTCCCGTCACCTTCTCATCACATTCCCTTAGCCTCTGTTTCCCCCACACCCAATCTCCCTTCTCTTTTATGTCTCTTTTTCTCTACTCTTCTCTTTATACACCACTTTTCTCACTTCTGACTCACTCTCTGCTGTATTTTTTCCTTCCATAACACTCTATCTACTCTTCGACATTTTCCTGTTTCCTGTTTTCCTTTCTTCCTACTCTTTTCTGTCTCTTTTTCTCTACTCTTCTCTTTATACACCACTTTTCTCACTTCTGACTCACTCTCTGCTGTATTTTTCCTTCCATAACACTATCTGCTCTTCGACAATTTCCTGTTTCCTGTTTTCCTTTCTTCCTACTCTTTTATGTCTCTTTTTATCTACTCTATTCTTTATACACTACTTTTCTCACTTCTGACTCACTCTCTGCTCTTTTTTTTCCTTCCATAACATTCTAAGTACTTATTGACCTTTTCCTGTTTCCTGTTTTCCTTTCTTCCTACTCTTTTATGTCTATTTTACTCTATTCTTTATTCACTATTTTTTCACTTCCAATTCCCTCCCTGCTCTTTTCTTCCCTTCAATAATCTTCTAACTACTCTTCGTCCTTTTCCTTTTTCTTTTCTTTACATTCTTTTTTTTTTGTCTTTTCCTTTACCCCACTCTTTATACATTTTTTTTTCACCTCTGACTCTGCTATTTTTTCCCCATCCATAGCCTTTTACAAACTACTCTTCTCCCTTTTCCTGTTTCCTTACGTCCTACCTTATTATGTTTCTTTTACTTTATCCTACTCTAAACTCACCTTTCCTCACTTCCAGTTTCCCCTTTACTCGTTTTACCCTTCCATAACCTTCCCCTAACTACTCCACCCTTGTTCTCTGTGTTTTTCCACGTCCTCTCCTTCTTTAAATTCCTCTCTGCCATTAATTCCCCATAGAATCCCTTTCACGGTGTCCCTCTCCCTTTTTTCTACGGCCTCTTCAATCTTTTTTGCCCACCTGTTTTTCACTTCCCTCTCCGATCTTTTTTTCCCTTTCATAACCTCCCCTAAACCCATCACCCTTGTTCTCTTACCTTTTCCACGTCCTCTCCTTCTTTTATATTCCTCTCTGCCTTTAACTCCCTATATAATCCCTCCCGTGTCCCATTTTCTTTTCAATCTTGTTTTGCTCTGAATGTTGTAAGAGCCCTGTTCCTCTTCCTCTCTTACCTTCCCCTCGCCCCTATACGTCTTTTGCTTCCTCACCTCTGCACACACACACACACACACACACACACACACACACACATACACCGTCCTCTACCTCTTCCTTTTCTACACTTTTTGCCATTGGAACTCTATCTTTATACCCGTCTTTTCCCTCCTCTCCTCCATACACACACACATACCGCTCTCTACTTTTCCCTTATCCACCCCTCGCCACGTTGCACCCCCTCTGTTTACTCCTATTTTTCCTCCTTTCGCCGTTCTGTTTCCCTCCCTTACCCACCTTCCGTCAATCGAGCTCCCCTTTTCTACGCGTCTTTTCCCTCCCCTCCTCGACGCTTCACCTTCATCGGGAGACGGACGAGGGGCGGCGAGTGTTGCGTGAGGTTAGGCGTCCCCGCGGAATTGGACTTGGCTGTGATGTATGACTTTTATTGCCGCGTGACGTTGGATATAGGCGAGGGCGGCGGCGGGGAGGGTTCTGGAGGCCTGCCCGGGATCCTCAAACACCCCTCTCTCTTCCCCCCCTTTACCTCCCGACCCCCCCCCCCTTCAGGCAGGTGTTGAGAGCTCCAAAGAATCAGTCGACACGTACTCCATCTCTACATATTTTTTTTACAGTCTCACACACACACACATACGCACACACCCTCATACGCCGGCACTCAAACCCCGCTAGACACACACACACACACACACACACACACACACACGTACATACACCTCCACCCCGCCCCCCTCACCCACCCACCTTCGCAGACACATTCACAGCCATGCACATCTTTTTCATACGCGGATACAAATTATTTTATGCGTTCATGTATAAGGGTGAGCATTTGTCATGTGTACAGAAAGAAGATGCATCGTAAAGAAATAAATGTTTATGCATGGCTCGCTCTATATATCAGAGAGAGAGAGAGAGAGAGAGAGAGAGAGAGAGAGAGAGAGAGAGAGAGAGAGAGAGAGAGAGAGAGAGAGAGAGAGAGGGGGAGAGTGGGGAGAGTGGGGAGAATGGAAGGGAAGAAGACTGTGTTCGCTCCTGAATCAATCTATGGAATTTTCTGCTCCCTTTGAAGAATGGTGAAGAGAACATCGCCAGTCCCATTCGTTCTTTTCTCCCTTAATCCGTTTCCTTTCTGTCCTGTTTCCTTCTTCTCTCTTCCTTTCTTTTTTCTTCGTCCCTGCCTCTCTCTCCCTTCCGTTCTTTCTTCCTTCGTTCCTTCCTTCCTTCTATCAAGCATTCACTCATCCCTTTCATTCTACCTTGTTTCCTTCATCTCTTTTTGTTCTTCCTCCCTGCATTTATCTCCCTTCCTTCTTTCCCTCCTTCCTTCCTTCCTTCTATCAGTCATTCACTTATTCGTTCTATTAGCCTTTCCTTTCCTCCTTCCTTCTCTCCTTTCTATCATCCTTCCTTCCTTCCTTCCTTCCTTCCCCTTTTCCTTCTATCAGTCACACTTATTCTGTTTTCCCTTCCTTTACTTCTTCGTTCCCTCCTTCCTTTCTATCCTCCTTCCCTCCTTCCTTCCTTCCGTGCATCTTTTTTTTCTCCTCTCTCTTCACTTTCAATCAAATTCTCTTCTTCTGTTTCTGCATTCTTTTTCCCACCACCCTCTTTTCAAACCTCTCCTCCTGCTCCTCCACCCGCCCATCCATCTCTTCCTTCTTCCCACCCTCCTTCCTTCCTTCCTTCCTTCCTTCCTCTTCAGCCATTATTCCCTCGTTTATCTCGTTGCAAGGAAAAATCTCTACTGGTGAAATGTAAAATTATATGTTCGTGTATCTGTTAATTCGGCTATAAATTCGGAAACATTGTGGGGAAAGCTGCTACGTCCCTTGCCTGCATAAGTAAGGAAGCCATGGAGGAGAGAATAATGGAGGAGAGTGGTGATCAGGAAGGAAGGAAGGAGAGGGAAGGGAAAGATTTATCGGTGTGGTTTTTTTTTCCCAGCGGGGGCGAGGAGATAGATGCGTGCCGTTAGGAAGTGGTAGATTGATTAACGGACGCGGGTCTCCGGCTGGAAAAAATGGTTCTTTCTCTTAATACTCTCTCAGGTGGATCTGGAAAACTCAGGTATGTGTTCGTGTGTTTGGGTCACTTGTATGGACGCTTCGCTTACCTTCGTTTTCCTCAGTTCCTCATTTTGCGGACTCTGCCTAAAAAAAAAAAATGGTTCTTTCTTTTATTTCTCTAGTGGATCGGTAAAGCTCAGGTGTGTGTTTGTGTGTTTCGTCACCTGTTGGACGCTTCACTTACCTTCGTTTTCCTCAGTTCCTCATTTTACAGACTCTGCCTAAAATATAGTTCTTTCTCCTAACTTTAGTGAATTCGTAAAACTCAGGTATATATTCATGTGGTTTGGTCACCTGTACATTGGTCGGACGCCTCACTCACCTATTTCTGCCTCACTAGCTGAATCTACGGAAATCGGTTAAAAATTGGTACTTTCTCTAAGCCCTAAAAGTAAATCCATAAAACTCAGGTGTGTATTCATGTGTTCTGGTCACCTGTACACTGTTGGGAAGCCTCACTTACCTTGCTCTTCTTCAATCGGCGGAAACTTGCAAAAATTGAATAACTGGTCTTCTGTCTAAGCTCTCAAAGTTAATCTATATATTTTTCATCTGCCGAACATTGCTAGAACGCTTCAGTCATTTTGTTTGTGCTTAATCTACGAAACCTTGCAAAAAAATAGGGTTCTGATACGTAAACCTTCAGAGTGACTTCGTAAAACTCAAGTGTAGATTGTTTTATTACGGTCACCTGTACAGCAGTAATAGAAAACTAAACAAAAAAGTAATTGTTCTGTTACTTCGAAAATTGTTTGAGTACTCCCCCGAGAAAGCTTTGTCTTCAGATTACCTCAGGAAAGAGTTTTTAATATCCCCAAAAAGAAAGAAATGTTTAAATACTCCTCAAGGAAAAAGTTATCCCATTACTACTCCAAAGAAATAATTGTTAATACCCCCAAAGAAAGTTTTTAAATAAGATTCCCCAAAAGAGAGCATTGTTTTAGTACTCTCCAACGAAAGAGTTGTCCTAATACGCCTCCCCGACCCCGCCCCCCCCTTTCCCCACAAGAGAGGATTCAAGTCATATGATGGAGAAAACACAGACGTGAGAGAGAGGAGGAGAGGAAAAAGACAAACAACGTATGTGGCATTTCTACCGAGCCCAGGTGTACTCGAGTAAAAATAAATAAATAAAGGACAGGTGGAGTGACAAGTAAATTAAAGTCGAGGAGGTAGAGCCACTTCACGCCGCCCGCAGACCCAGGCGGCGAGCGGGGCGAGTCGGCGACCATGTTAAGCTCAGTACTCGGGAAGGACGGCGATGGGCCACGGCGCAGGTAATCCTATCCGCACAGAGAATGACAGGTGTACAGGCAGGTAGGGGGAGAGGAGGAAGGGATAATAGGAGAGAGAGAGAGAGAGAGAGAGAGAGAGATCAGGATATGAACTCTTTCCTCCATTCTCTCTCTCTCTCTCTCTCTCTCTCTCTCTCTCTCTCTCTCAGCCAAATATTTCCTTCACTTCCCTTTTTTCATGAATTTTAGCTTCACATTCTATTTATTTTCCCAAACCTTAACCACAAACACAAACAAACGAGCACTCCAACACAAACTCAAGAAACACATTAAAACTACATCACACGGAAAAGAAAAAAAAACAGTACAGCCACTCATTTTGTTTTGTTTCGTTTTATTTGTGTTGTCTTTGCATTTTCTTTCTTTCTCTAGCGTAGTGTAATACGATTGCAATTTTACGGTATTTCATTTCAAGAGCTCTTTGTAAATCTCTCCTCATCCGATCGACTCTCCTACAAGAAAATAAATAAGAAACACAAGAAGGAACTACCAACCTGATATATCGTTGAATGCAAAGCGCAGGCAAATAACGAAGTAATGACCAGGAAAAAAAATAATCGAGAGAAAGAGGAAAGACGAACAGGATTTCAATATTTCGCCAATTTCCTCTTTTGTTCACCCGTTCTTGCAGGCGAGAAGAAATATGTAAATAAGAGGGAAAAGAGGACGAGGCGAGGGGTGGAGAAAGAGGAGGGAAGGAAGGAAGGGAGGTAAAGTGGAGAGCATAAAGGAAAAGAAAGCTAGGAAAGGAAGAAAAGAATATGAAGAGAGAGAAGGAAAAGGAAAACAAGGGAGGAAAAGAGATGAGAAAAGAAGCAAAAGCAGAAAAGGGGAGGAAGGAAAATGAAAGGAGAGGAAATTATAGAAAAGGACAGTAAAAAAAGAAAGGAAACGGAAATAAAAGGATAGAAAAACAAAGAAAAGAAAAGATAGGAAAGAAAAAGAAAAACATTAAAATAAAAAAAGGGGAGAAAAGGGGAGATAACATTAGGCAGGGAAGGCATGGAAAGGGAGGCGAGGGTAGGTAGAGGAGAGGGGAGGGAGGTAAGAGAGGGGTAAAGGGGGGATAAGGGGGAGGGGGGGGAGGTACATCGGTGAGTGGTGTGGCGGTTGTGAGTGGTAGCGAGAAAAGGTGACGGTGAGGAATGAGGGTGTGGCGTGGAGATGTGGCCGGGGGGGGGGAAGGGGGGCAGAGAAAGGGGGAGGGGGGCGGCCTTGTGACTAGAAGGTGAGGGATGGAGTGCAGGGGCGCCGCGGAGAGGAAGATAAATGGGAGGAAAGGTGCGCATGTTGAAGAAGGAAAAAGAGAGAAAAAGAGAGAGCAAGCGGGAAGATGGAGAAAGAGACGGACCGACGAAAGGAAGGAAGGAAGGAGAATGGGAAGGAGCATGTTGAAGAAGGAAAGAAAGAAAGGAAAGATGGAGAAAGATACTGGAAAGGAAGGAAGGAAGGAAGGAAAATGAGCTTGAAGGAGAATGGGAAGGAGCATGTTGAAGAAGGTAAAAAAGAGACAAAGAAAGCGAGAAAAGAAGGAGAATGAGACGAACTAAAAGAGAAAAGGAAAGAAGGAAAAACTCACCAAAAACACACACCACCACCAACCAAAAACACACACCACCACCACCACCATCACCACCACGAACGTCCTCCCCGCGGCCATTCCTCGAGTACCTGGCGGACATTTCACGAGAGAGAGAGAGAGAGAGAAACTAATCATTTTCCCGGAGGTCTCAGAAAGAGGTGAAAGGAACCCAAGGGAAGACGAGTAAGCTGAGAACACAGACTCCAAGAACTAATGGTTTTCTTCAATTAACTTAGAGGCGGCAGCTTCGGGGTCCTTCAAGGCTCTCATTAGGGACTCACACCGAAGGCTGGGCGGTACGAAAAGTGTATTAGGTTTGAGCGTACTCTAGAGCGCTCCCGGAGGCGTAGTAGGGCGGCGTCTTGATGGGTGAAGCGAGAAATAGCCGTGATGGGTTTCCAGAATGCCGAGGGAAAAATGTGCAGGGTCGGACAGGTGTTCCTACTCCCAGGTATGAAGTGCGAGCCAGAAATAGAGATGAAATGTCTACGCTGGAGAGATTCTTTGAGTTGGTAAAAGCAGGAAGGTATAGTGGAAGCAAATTGAATACATATGGTAACGAAAATGTAAAATAAAAAGGAGATATGCTGTGTAGGGCAGGTGAGCTATTCCCAGGTATATGGTGTGAGGCAAAATTGTCGATGGAATATTAGTTTACACCCGAGACTATCATGGAAGTATAAAAATAGATATCACGGAAACTAAAAATCGAAGGGTAAGGCGGTCTACAGGACAGGCACGGTTACTCGCAGGTATAAGATGGGATTCAAAAGTGCAGATGCAATATTAGTTTACACCTGAGAGTTATTGAGTTTATTAAAGGAAAGATACAATAAGTGCAAACAAAATATATGATCAATAAAACCTACAAAACCTTAAACAAACTTCTAAAATTGGCACATAATAAAAAAAAGATCAAAACATTCATAATGCATATAAAAAAATCGAAACTCAAACAGCTTACGTCATTTCAGCAACACAATGGAGGCGAGAACATGTCAAATCACATATAAACATTGCCAGAAATTACCAGGAAAGGGAAATGAAATCGAAAGGCATAATCGCATGGCGCGCCTCTACGCCTCCACCAGGTAACCTCCCCAAGGACAATCTGGACAGGTGTACGGAGGCAGGTGCGCCGGTAATTAGAGGAAATTGAACAGGGTGGAATCGTGTCAGAGCCGCTCAACACGTTCTCCTTGGCAGCAACAACCTCTCCAATTTGCCTCACGGTCAGGTTTACATCGCCACACACACACACACACACACACACACACACACACACACACACGCACACGCACTCATACACACACGTTTGCATATGAATTTCTATCGATTCCTGCAGCCTATTCAGTAAAAGGAGTCAGTGTACCAGTGTGTGTTTGTGTTAGTGTGTGTGTGTGTGTGTGTGTGTGTGTGTGTGTGTGTGTGTGTGTACGTAACATTTAATTGGCTCACCCCTTCAGTTAATCTTCTTTAGTCTTTTGTCTTGCTCTGTCACGCGATTCTCCTGTTAGTCCATCTTTGTTTCTAATCCAATCACGCGTTTTCCTCCTCACTCTCCCGTACAGAAACGTCCTCAAGGGAATAAACGAAAGAGAAAGGACAAGAAAAGAAAAAATGGTGAAAGAGAAAAGAAAAAACAAATAAATGAAAAGAAAAAAAGAAGAAACGCCCACAAGAGAAGAAAAGAAAGGAAGAGAAGAGAAAAGAAATCGAAAACTTCAAGAAAAGAAAAGATAGAAGTAAGGAAAAAAGAAACGTCCCCAAGAAAAGAAAAGAAAAATGAAAAGAAAAAATAATAAAACCTCCTCAAGAAAAGAAAAAACAGAAAAGAAACGTCCTTGAAAAAAAAATAAAAAAAGGGAAAAGATTATCACTCCCGTCTAACCACAACATTCACTCACTCGTACAAAAAGATAAAACAAAATTAATTAACGTACACAACAGAAAACATACACACACACACACACACACACACACACACACACACACACACACACACACACACACACACACACACACACACATGGAGATACAGACGTTCATTCTCATAGACTTTCGTTCAGTTACAATCCCATCAGTGTTTAGGGGGGACGGTAATTTTTTGAGGGGCTGTACGAGGCTTGTTCTTACCTGCCCTTACCCGTCCCCTAATGACCCAGTGCGGCATTCTGACTCACATGGGCGTGCCGCTAATTGCCTCACCTGGACTACCTTGATTACGGGCTGCCCATTTACCTGCACGACGACTTGGTTTACTCTCAATTAAGGTCATTTTTTTACTTTTATTTTCTGTTTGTTTTGATTTTTTTTTATGTTAACCTTGAATCCTTATTTTCTGACTGTGTGTGTGTGTGTGTGTGTGTGTGTGTGTATCTATCCCCATTATGTCACTTTATTTACCTAGTCTCCCCCATCTCTCTCTCTCTCTCTCTCTCTCTCTCGCGCGCGCGCGCAAAATGACACTAATAGAAAACTAATGGACCAGTACGAGGGAAGGCAAGAGAGAGAGAGAGAGAGAGAGAGAGAGAGAGAGAGAGAGAGAGAGAGAGAGAGAGAGAGAGAGAGAGATTAAAAAGTGACTAAGCAGAAATTGGAAGAGATAAGAGAGAGCGGGAGAGAGAGAGGGTGGATGGGCTGAGGAGGGGAAGGGAAGGGAAGGGAAGGGGAGGAAAAAGATGGGAAAGGAAAGTATAGTATTATGGATCGGGCCCTTCCCTACTGCCCCTCCCCCCCTCCCTGTGGCCATGATAAGCATTATGAATTATTCAGATTTGAGCATATCCAACGCAGAATATGTAATGTCTCCCTGAATATGCATATCTTCATACGTAACCCACCGCGGATGTACGTAGGTATATGAAGATGTGTGTGTGTGTGTGTGTGTGTGTGTGTGTGTGTGTGTGTGTGTGTGTTTACGAATTAGTGGAGTGAGTGAATTGTGAAGTGGAGGGGAGGGGAGAGAGATGAATGGATGGTTCGCTCACTGGTTGGTTGTTCGTGTACTTTTAATTCTTTGGTGGGCGCGATTTTGGAGTGGAACAGGGTGAGTTAATGCGTGTTTTAACCTTGTATTTGGAGTGATTGGAAAAAATTGGGGTTGTTATACCTGCACACACACACACACACACACACACACACACACACACACACACACACACACACACACACACACACACACACACACACACACACACACACACACGGAGGAGGGGAGCCACTAACACCACTTCCACACCGTCTATTTCCGCTAACAAGAGTTATTGTAAAAAAAATATATATAGCGATAAACGAGAAAAATACCTCCATTTTTTCCTTAAATGGCGAGTCTCTTCCACGTAATGACCGCCGATGCCTCACACGGGAGAGAGAGAGAGAGAGAGAGAGAGAGAGAGAGAGAGAGAGAGAGAGAGAGAGAGAGAGAGATGTATCGAATGTATGAGAGGAGAGGGCAAATGGAAGGGGAATAAGGAAAGAGGAGTTATAGATATAGAGAGGAAAGAAATTATTAAAGAGAAAGAAAAGAGAAAGCTGAAAAGAAAGAGAAGTAAATGAAGGTAACAAAAGACAGTTATGTAGAAAAAGAGACAAAAAGAGTGAAAAGAACGGCAGAAAATTAAAACAGAGAGAGAGAGAGAGAGAGAGAGAGAGAGAGATGTATCGAATGTTGGAGAGGAAAGAACAGGTGGATGGGGAATTAGGAGATAGAAAGCTTGATGTTGGGAGAAATAGGAGGGGAAAAAGAGGAAAAAGAGAGAGAGGGGAAACGAAAAAGAAGGGAAGGAAGGTAACAAAAGAGAGTAAAATTGAGAAGAGAAAAAAGGAGTGAAAAGTAAGAGAGAAAAGGAAGAAAACACAAAGGAAAGATCAGCTACGAATGGAATAAGAAAAGAAAAGGAAAGAAAAGGGGAGATAAAGCTGGAAAATTAAAGAAAGAGAAATGACGGTAACAAGAGACAGTGAAAGGAGAAAAAAAAGAAAAAGGTAAAGCAGAAAAAGAAAAAAACACAAAGAAAAGATACGTTACGAATGGGAAAAGACTGAGCAGGATGGAAATATCAGAAGAAGGGAAAAGAAGAGAAAGGAAGGGGAGAAAAAGGAAAAGAGAACGTGGAAAAGAAAGACAGGGAAATGAAGCTAGAAAAAGACGATAGATTAAAAAAAAGAGACAAAAAGGTAGTGAAAAGAAAAGCAGAATAAGTAAAAAAGCACAAAGGTGTAAGCCACGAAAAGGAAAAAGATAGGCAAAAAGAAAATATCAGGCACCAAAAAGGGATAAAAAAAAACAGAGAGAGGATAATATACGAAAAAGAAGGAACGTTAGGTTAGGCAAGAGGGGAATGAGCAGGGGAAGAAGAGAAGGAGAGGGGAGAAAAGTGAAAAGAGAGAGAGAGCAAGGAAAAGAAGAAGGGTAAATGAAGGCAACAAAAGACAATGAAAGTACAGAAAAAGAAAAAAAAGTAGTGAAAAGAGAGACAGAATGAGGGAAAACACACACACACACACACACACACACACACACACACACACACACACACACACACACACACACACACACACACACACACACACACACACATGATAACCTAAGGAAAGGAAGGACGTTGGGCAAGAAGGGAGAATCAGCCGGGGAAGAAGAGAAGGCAAGGGAAGGGAAGAGAAGAGAAGAGGAGAAGGAGGGAAGAGGACCCGGCGTTGTGTTGCACGGCCAGGTGGTGTGTTGGCTTGTTTGTGTTACCTGAGTGCCAGAATAATGGAGCCTAGTTTTGCTTGTTTGCTTTATCCTACCTGACGAGCTGCATTTTGGGCGGGAAGTAAACGGCCGGTGTGGGCAGATAGATGGTGATAGATAGAGACTGACTGGCAGATAGATAAATAGTGATTGTAGATAAAGATTGACTGACAGATAGATGAATAGTGATTGTAGATAGAGATTGACTGACAGATAGATAGATAGTGATAGATTGAGACTGACTAACAGGTAGATTAATAGATAGAGAAAAGATCAGATTGTTGTGGATAGATTAATTGATAGACAGATAGAGGGATAGATAGAAACTGACAGATTGATAGATATAGATAGACTGACAGATAGATAGATAAATAAGTTGATAAGGATGAATAAATAGACAGACCCATGCAGATAAATTAACAGATAGTTTTAAATAGATTGACAGATAGATAGACTGATTAATTGATAGATTGATATAAGGACGTCTAGTGAAAAATAGATCGGCATAAACATTTCGAGATAGACTAACAGACAGAGAAGTAGATAAATAGAAAGAGATAAATTGATAGATAGAAATACCCAGATAGATAGATATAGATAGAGATATGTTATTGTGATAGGCAGATTCAGATTTATAGATAGACGGATGAAGAGGTGGAAAAAAAGATAAGCTCAATGAATCCCTGACATAGATAGATAGATGGGGAGATAGATAAAAAGATAGAGATAGACAGTGATAGACAGAAAAATATATATAAATGGCAGATACAGCTTTATTGATAGAGAGATGGACAGAGCGATGGGCTGAATGAATGAATGACAGAGAGAGAGAGAGAGAGAGAGAGATTAACCCTACTCCCTCCCACGCCAATTTGACAGGGGGATAAAAAGCATCATCACACACTGGGGCAACACAATGCAATACAAGGCCGCGGGGATCTTGTTTGCCAGCGCTGCCAACACTCCGGCGCATCACGTGACCGAAATGAACGTTGTGTGTTTGGAAATTATTAAAAAAACGTGACTCACAATACATGCACCCGACCCGTGCATCTGTTTTTATTATGTGTGTGTGTGTGTGTGTGTGTGTGTGTGTGTGTGTGTGTTGGGGTCGGGCTGAATGTGATTAATATTGAAGTGGTAATGTGAGAATAAATTAGCATTGCTCTTCGCTTATTCTTTATTAATGCCTGAATCTATAAATATGGTGTACAGGCGAGCTATTCTTCCCCCCGGCCTTGATGAATATTAATTACAGGTACACAAATTTATTATTCATAACACATTACATATTATGAGCGTTAAAACTGCTCCTCACTAATCTTTATTAATACCTGGATTTGTAAATATTGAGCTCAGGTAAACTTATTTCATCACCTGCACCTTTGAAAATATATCGCAGGTTGACCAAACTTATTTATGACGTAGTAAGAGATAATTAAAACTTTTGTATTTTGTTTGTTTTTAATTCGTGGGTTTGTGGTTATATATATTTTTTTTGTTTGTTTTTAATTCGTGGGTTTGTGTTTGTACAGTACACCTGAGCTTATCGTCCCACCTGTAAATATATGTGGAAATTAATTGCAGGTAGACAAAAGGTGTTCATTGCGTAACGGAAATTAAAGTTAAAACCGCTCGCTGCTTATTATTTTATTCATGTCTTCGTGTGGAGAGAGCGCAGGTAGGCTGGTCTTCTCACCTGACCCCATGCATATTAATTACAGGTGGATAACTGGTGTTTGTATCATGTAGGCAGGCAACGGGGCGAAGCGAAGGAAGGGTTCGTACATAATTCAAGGTTGATTAAGTATTCTCAAGGCACTTTTATCGGTCAGCGCTGCAATAATTACACCTGCAGCAAAATGTGAATTAATTACTCCCAGCAACCCCACTTTATGACCATTGATTATATATGTATTTTTTATCGGCCAGCAGTTTTCAGTATCACGAGCCCGGGCATTGATATTACTTTTCCTGCAAGCCTCAAAGCAAGAATTTCATCACTATATATACACACACACACACATTTTATTTTATGCGCCGCTCTCGTGACTGGTCTTTGGGTGAACCTTTTATAGCATCGCTGGTTATTGCGTGTTTTATGTTGGTGTTGCTTTTTTCCAGTACGTTTGACATCCAAAGAGCTGCAAATTATTGTTATTATTATTGTTTTTTTTTTTTTGGCGGCGGTGGTGGTAGGGGTGGTGGTGGTGGTGGTGGTGCTCTCATTCTTATTACATGACTATTCCTTGCACTAGTGGTTGCAATAGTAATAGTAACAGTATATTTTGCATTAGCAGTAAAAGTATTAGTGGTATTAGTAGTAGCAGCAATAGTTTCAATATTCTTACACCCTTCATTTTTTCATATGTTAATTATAAATCTATCTTGTATTCATAATTGCATATGTAAACTAGATTCTTTATTTACATGTAACACTTGATATTTATATGTATTTAGCACAATGACCCGTAATACACTCACGCACAGCTGTCCTCACCGTCCCTTCCCTTGTAAAACTCGTAATTCTCAGTTCATAAATCCCACCATATCTTCACTAGGTTATTTATATACATGTAGCATTTTCTATTTATCTGTATTTAAAGCTATAACCCGTAATACACACACCTACATCTATCCTCACTCTCCCTTCCCTTGTAAAACTCGCAATTCTCAGTTCATAAATCCCCCATATCTTTACTAGGTTGTTTATATACATGTAGCATTTCCTATTTATCTGTATTTAGCACTATGACCCGTAATACACACACGTACATCTATCCTCACCGTCCCTTCTCGCAATTCTCAGTTCATAAATCCCACCATATCTTCAATAGGTTATTTATATACATGTAGCACTTTCTGTTTATCTGTATTTGACGCTATGACCTGCAATACACACACCTACGTTTAACCTCACTCTCCCTTCCCTCGTAAAACTCGCAATTCTCACTATTATTCTCGCCATCGCCTATGTGACTCCTGGGCGCCGCTGCTGATCCGGCTAAGCTCGGCATGGCGCGGCAGGAGCTCTTGGAGGGGATTAAAAGTATTGCCACCTTAATCTGCTGAGCCCCGCGTCCCCTTGTACCCGGAAAGTAGCACACAACGCTGCTAACTGTCCCCGCGGCATCATTGAGAGCATCAGCCTGCCCGCCCAAAATTACGCTAATAGAATAAAGGAAAGAGAAAGAAAAATTATAATATGGCAGATAAAAGAAGTAACAACAAATACGTCTACCATTTTTTTCTTGCTGGTACTACTGATACTTATACTAATACTAACA
>NC_066541.1:12135893-12205893 GCF_024679095.1 Eriocheir sinensis | reverse complement strand
TGCTAGTAATCCCGTCACGCCCGCCCGTCATGCACTCACCGGAACAGGCTCGGCAGAAGGTGTAGCAAGCATCTGATTAGCCATATAAAACAGATACGAACTCTCAGGTGAACTCAGGTAAAAAACAAGCGCTTCAGGTGTGTCAAGCATATGATGAGCCTAAAACAGCCGCTCGCTAACGCTCTGGTTAACACAGGTAACAAAAACAGGGACGTCAGGTGTGTCAAGCAGGTGATTAGACGCACGAAGCAGACACTGACGCTCTAGTAATCACAGGTGAACACAGGTAATAAAAACAAGCCCGTCAGGTGTTTCAAGCAGGTGATTAGCCATATAAATTAGACACAGGTGAATACAGGTGAACACAGGTTACAAAAATAAACGCATTTGAAGGTGTACCATGCATATGATGAGCCTGAAATAGACACCAACGCACAGGTAAACAGGTGAACTTACGTAGGCTAAAAGAAAGGTATACCGTAACGTGGCTCATTCAATATTACCTCAGAGCAGATACTTAACAGGTGAAAACAGGTAATAAAAGGTATGCCGTAACAAGTTTCACTCATTAACTTCCAGGACAGGTATTATGAAATGTATATCCAGTATGTGACTAGGCAAATTACATACTCTAACAAATAGGTAAGAAGATAGTGTAAAGCCATATTAAGAGTGACGGTTCACAAAAGCCGAGAGGAAAAGAAACATATGTACATACAGAAACACAGAGGAGGAAAAAAGGATAAAAAGAAAAAGTTAGGAAAGATGAAATAACTGCAGAAAAAATAAACAGTAAACACAAATTAAGAGACATGATTCGTAAGACCAGAGAGAATAACAGAAACAGTTACATATAGAAAAACACAGAGAGATGAAAAGAGATATAAAAAAATGTTATGAAACACGAAATAACAGCAGAAAAATTCACAGCGCGGGGAACAAAAGAAAAAGTTGGGAGAGAACAGGTAAAACTGCCGCCCCAAAATAACGCAGAAATACCGACAGACAGACTGACTGATTGACTGACTAACCGGATGACTGACTGACTGACTGACTGGCGGTGGGCATGACTCAATTACCGACCAACAGATATGTGAACAAACAAACTGACAGACAGACAGTTGGGTCGAAACTAAACACACTGGGCCGATGCGAGTTGTTCTAAAATACCCTCCGTTATTATTACCATTATTTGTAGTAGTAGTAGTAGTAGTAGTAGTAGTAGTAGTAGTAGTAGTAGTAGTAGTAGTAGTTGCATCCCCCCCCCCCCACACACACACACGCACACACACAGAGGTCGTCATAAATAGATGATACGTGACCAGAAAGACAGACAGACTACTATATACACACACACACACACACACACACACACACACACACACACACACACACACATATCCAAACTAAACACAATGCAAATATATACTTCACACAGACATATGAAGCCAAACGCACACACACACACACACACACACACACACACACACACACACACACACACACACACACACAACGGAATATCCATACACAAACACAGTGCAAATTTACTTACACACGCACACAGAAAGCCAGAGATAAGAGAGGTGACACATGCACATTGACACACCGACACATGTACGTACAGCCACACACACCGACAAACACACAGACACACACACACACACACACACACACACACACACACACACACACACACACACACACACACGGTCAAACAGAGAGGCAAAAAGACAAAAGAAGGGGAGGCCATGGTCAGTCCGGCGCTGCGACTAATTTCTCCCATAAAAAGTAATGGTAGGATTGCAGCTCCCCCGAAAATTTTACTTTACGAGAAAAAGGGAAAAAATGGGAGGTTGACTCATTTATCCTGCCCGACCAACAGCATGGGAGGGAGGGAGAGAGACAGAGACAGACAGAGACACATAGATCCAGAGAGACACAGACAGACAGACACAGAGATGTAGACAGACACAGACAGACAGACACAGAGAGAGGCAGAGGCTTTGCGCCCTGGGTCACATTACGCGTGAGAGGAACAAAGGAATGGTTGAGTGATGATAATTTTCTTTCGTTTTTTTTTTTTTTCCTTTTATTCGGTGGATGCTTGACGTACGTGGTTGTGTACATAGGTAGCCAGGTAGAAATGTACAGGTGTATTTACGTTGACTAATTGATGAATGAGTAGATAGATAATTAGTTAGACCCAAAAAGGTAGATATATAGATAGATCAGCGAGTAGTAATGTGGAAGAAATAAAGAAAATAAGAGGACAAAGTAATAAAAAAAAGGAAGAAAAAGAAAAAAATAAAGAAAAATGGAAAAAATAGAGAAGTAAAATGGAAGAAATAAAGTAAATAAGAGTACAAAGTAAGAAAAAAAGTAAGAAAAAAGAAAAAAGAAAGAAAAATGGAAAAAAAGAGATATAAAAAAGAATAAATAGAGAAAGTAGGAGGACAAAGCAAGAAAAAGAAAGAAGAAGAAAAAGCCGGACACATTACTCTTTCTCTATGCATTTTATCTTCCTTGGCTTCATTCCTCCCCGCCGCGCCACTCAACACTCCCTTCCTGTCTCTCCTCTCTCCCTCCTCCTCTCTCTTTCCTCCGCGCCCTCCTCCTCCGCCTTTTCCTCACGTTCTCGCATTCCTCCGAGCATTTTACAGAGACTTCACAAGGTCCAATATTCCTTTTATAGTATTAAGCGAAAATATTCAAGTGTGTCTTTGATAATGCTGTCCCGTAAGTGCTCAAGCGAAAAAGGGGTCGTGTGTGTGTGTGTGTGTGTGTGTGTGTGTGTGTGTGTGTGTGTGTGTGTGTGTGTGTGTGTTGTTTTTTATTTCTTTTGTTGCTGTTGTTTTTATGTTTGTTTGTTTTTTGTTTTTATCTGTTTTTTTTCTTCTTATGTAGCGGCTTTTTTAGGGGGTTGTTTTCTTTTTCTTTGCTTTTTCTTTTCTTTTTTGCTGTAATTAATTGTTCTCTTGATGGTTTTCTTATGTTTCTGTTGCCGTTGTTTTTGTTTTGCTTTTGGTTTCGTCATTTTTGTTATTTGTTAATTTTATTGTTCTCTTGTTAATGTTCGATGTTGTTGCTGTTGTTTTTTTCCGGTTTTTGTTGTCGTCATTTTTTGTTGCTGTTGTTAATTATCGTTCTCTTGATAGTGTTCAGAGTCTTGTAGAAAATGTTGTTGTTTGTTCTTTAATTGTATTTTGAGTTATTATATATTTTTCTTAATCTTGCTTGCTATTCATTGTTTATTTTTTCTTTGTAAGTTGGTTTCATTTTTCTTTTTTGCTTACTTATATTTGATTCGCCTTTCTATTAGTATTTCTTCTTTTAGTAAATTTATTACATATTATTCCACTTTGCATTTATTATATTCAACTACATTCAATACTTCCTTTTCCTTTTTTTAATTTATGTTTGACAGCTTTCTATTACTGTTTCTTTTGCTCGCACACTTATTACCCTTATCGGGCGCTCCCACCTTTCTATGTATTTTCCTTTCTTCTCCAAAAAACATTTATTCCACACTATTTCACTTTGCATTAATTTTATTCAAGTCGACATTTCATTTTTCTTTCACTTATATTTGACTCGCCTTTCTATTAAAATTTCTTCTTTTCGTAAATTTCTTCCACTCTTCGAGCATTACCACCTTTCTATTTTTTTTCTTCTTCTAACACAGTTAATCCACATCACTCCACATTGCATTAATTATATTTAACTCAACATTTCATTACTCTTTTCATTTAATATTTGCCTCGACTTTCCATCTGTATTTCTCGTTCTTAAACGTATCCCACGTTATTCCACCTTTCATTAATCATTATACTCAACCTTCATTTTTCTCTTTTATTTCATTCATATTTGATTCGTCTTTCTGTCAGTGTATTTCATTTTTCTTTTTTCATTAATATTTGACACGCATTTCTATCAGTATTTCCTCTTCTAACTCATTTATTCCGCACTATTTCACTTTACATTAATTATTTTCAACTCAACACTTCATTTACTTCTTATTTTCCTTTTATTTATATTTGGCTCGCCTTTCTGTCAGTATCTCTTCTTCTAAAACGCTTTATCCAAACTTGCATTAAATCACATCCAACTCGACACTATTATATTCAACTTTTATCACCGTCGTCATTTCTTTTATTTCACTTATTATATTTAACTCACTTTTCCATCAGTATTCCTTCTTCTAAAACACATTATTCCACCTCGCATTAAGTCATATTCAACTCAGCATTATTACTTTTTTCAACTTTTATCGCTCTCGTCATTTCATTTTCATTTCACTTATATTTGACACAATTTTCCATCACTATTTCTTCTTCTAAAACACATCATTCCACCTCGCATTAAATCACAACCAACTTCACATCATTGTATTCAACTTTTTATCGCCATCGTCGTCATTAACTTTACACGGCGAGGTCATATTTTTCCTCTGCGAGTTCATTATAATTATATTAACTAGATGGCGACCGTGCGCAGTTAATTATGCTTTTGATTAGCGGAGTAGAATCAACACACTCCTACATGATGAAACACGCAGCGCTCATTAAGGGATCGGGGCGGCTTCTCTCTACTTCATTACGGGCTTATTTTTTCCACCTCATTTCCTAAGGGCGCGGGGATATAAATAAGAACAATGATTTACGTAACGCGCTGGGAGCCCTTCGTGGAAATGTGACGCGCGTTCTGTCCATCATAAAGTCGAGTTTTTTTTTTATTTTTCTAATTGGCAATTTTGATAAGTTTTTTTTTTTTGGGGGGGGTTCTAAGATCGTCATTTGTCAATCGTATAATGAGAGGGTTTTCTTGTTTGTTTTTATGGGTGTATTATGTGTCTATGTAGAGGTGTGTGGTAGTTTGAGTAGTAGTAGTAGTGAAGGTAGTAGTAGTAGTAGTAGTAGTAGTAGTAATCGTAGTAGCAATACTTTCACGGTAAATCTGACTTGGTTCTTCCCTTGTTTCACGTTTTCCTTAGTTTGCTTTCTGATATTGGTTGTTGAGGCTGTTATTGATGTTCTTGTTATACCTGACATAGTAGTAGTAGTAGTAGTAGTAGTAGTAGTAGTAGTAGTAGTAGTAGGTCATAGCATCAGCAGCAACAATAGGAGTAATATCAGCGGTCTGGGAAGGTCTTAGCCGCCCGCCTTTACCTCCTTGCTTTGCCTTTTTCCCTTTGCCTCCCGTGTCACTTCAGCTTTTTCTCTCTCTCCTTTATTCCCATCACGCCGGGTTTTACGAAGCTCTCCTGTGTGACAAACAAGAAATATCCCTTCAGCCAACACGCCTCCCTCCCTCCCTCCTTCTTTTCCTCTTCCTCTTCTCCCTCTCTCTTCTCTTCTCTTCTCTTTTTTTTCTGTTCTTTCTTCCTCCACAGTCAACACGATTACAGATGATGACTCCGAGACGCGGGGAGGAATTTTGGAGGAGAGAGAGAGAGAGAGAGAGAGAGAGAGAGAGAGAAGGGGCTGGGTTTGGGTGGATTAGGGAGGTAAAGAAAAGGCGGAAAAGATTTTGAGTAGAGGAGGAGAAGCAGAAGGAGGAGGAGGAGGAGGAGGAGAGGAGTTTGGAAGGAAGGAAAATAAGTTGGATATATTTTATGAAGCAAGACCAAGAGGAGATTTACACACACACACGCACACACACACACACACACACACACACACACACACACACACACACACACACACACACACACACACTATACCTCTTTACTCATATACATTTTTTTTCCTTTTCTTCATTACAATCACCAAAATCTTAACCCTTCCTGCCTCTCATCATTCATTTACTTTCCCTTACCTTCCTTACTTTACCTTTCTTACCTTCACCTGGACAATTAACACAACACACCTTTCCCCTTTAATATCTCTTCCTCCTCCCTCCCTCCCTCTCCCTCTGTGAACGTCAATTACCGTTTTCATTAGGTATTATCGGCACACTTTTCCCTTTTTTCCCCTTTTTTCCCCCTTCAAGTTTTACCACCCATCGCTTTTATCAACACCCTTTTTGTCCTTTTCCTCTTTCGTAGTCTTGAGTTTTACCTTCATCACTTTCATCAACAGTTTTTCCTTTTTTTTTCATTTTTCGTACCCTCAAGTATTACCCTCATCACTGTTATCAATCTTTTTTTCCTTTTTTTTTTCCCTTTTTCGTACCCTCAAGTATTACCCTCATCACTGTTATCAATCTTTTTTTCCTTTTTTTTCCCTTTTTCGTACCTTCAAGTATTACCCTCATCACTGTTATCAATCTTTTTTTTCTTTTTTTCCTCTTTAGTATCCTTAAGTCTTTCCTCCTTTACTTTTATCAACATTTTTACACTTTTTTTCCATCACGCGGTCTTAAGTTATACCTCCATCATTTTTATCAACCTTTTTTTTACTTTTTTTCCCTCTTCGTAGCCTCAAATTTTACCTCCATCCCCTTTATCTACACTTTTGTTTCCCTTTCTTCCCTCTTTCGTATCCTTCCATACTTTTTACCTACACTTTTTTCCCCTTTTTTCCCCTCTTTGGTATAGTCAAATAACGCTTTCATCATCAGAAGATTACCAACTTACCTTTTCCCTTCTATGTTCTTTTTTTTATACCTTTTCCCTTTCATGGTATTTTTTCTTCAGTGATGTTCAATACCACTTCCATTATCAATGTCAAAACATCTATCTCAGTTATTTTTTTTCTTTTCCTTCTTTCGAACCGTCAAACTATTGCTTCCATTACCATTATTATTTAAACAACTTTCATGTATTCCATTTTCCTTCTTTGGTAACGTTAATCACTGCTTCCATCATCGTCATCAAAACAACTTTCTTTTTTTACTTTACCTTTTTCCCTTTTGCTACCGTCAAACTACTTTTTCCATTGCCATTTTCAAAACAATTTTCTTATTTTATTTTCCTTTTTCCCTCTTTCTACCGTCAAATTCCCGGTTCAATCGCCATTATCAAAACAACTTTCTTATTTTCTTTACCTTTTTCCCTCTTGCTACCGTCAAACTACTTTTTCCATTGCCATTTTCAAAACAATTTTCTTATTTTATTTTCCTTTTTCCCTCTTTCTACCGTCAAACTCCCTGTTCAATCGCCATTATCAAAACAACTTTCTTATTTTCTTTACCTTTTTCCCTCTTGCTACCGTCAAACTCCTTCTTCCATTGCCATTATCAAAGCAATTTTCTTATTTTCTTTACCTTTTGTTCTTTGGTAGCTTCAAATACTGTTTCTCTTACTATTATCAAACCACTGTACTTTTTTCCTTTTTCCTTCTTTGGTAACGTGAAATATTACTTCCTTCATTCTGTCATTTCTTCGTTCCTTTCCTTCCTTAATTCACGTCCGTTTTTTTTTCTATGGCAACTTCAAACACTCTCTTCAAACTCCTTTCTCTCATTTTTTTCCCTTTCCCCTCTTCGGTCGCGCTAAAAACAAAACAAAAAACTTCTCCCATCATCAAGATATTATTAAGTTAACTCCGCTTCGTGCTGGTGCTGTCTTCCTCGTGAACAATCAACTGTATAACGAAGCCGGAGCGAGTCACGCCGAAATTAATTAATGTCCTATTGTGTACGTCTGAAACGATAATTTGTCACAGGAATTAAGAGCTGTTGTGAGGGCGGGAGGACCGGACAGTGGGCGAGAGGAGGGGACAGTGGATGGAAGGGCGAGGGAGTGGGTGGAAGGGTCGAAAGTGGACGAGTGAGTGTGATGAAGGGGAGAAGGACAGAAGGATGGGAAAGTTAAAGGGGTAAGCTATGGGAAGGAGAGAGAGAGAGAGAGAGAGAGAGAGAGAGAGAGAGAGAGAGAGAGAGAGAGAGTTGAAGGGCTGATGGAAGGGCAAAGGGTTAGGGATGAAGGGGCCAATGAATGAGTGAAGGGCCGCAGAGAGAGAGGACAAGGGGATGGGAAAGTTAAAAGTATAAACTATTGGAGGGAGGGAGAGTTAAGGGGGTATGAAGGGGTTGATGAATGGAAGAAAGACTGTAGAGTGAAAGAACAGGATGATAGGAGAGTTGAAGGGGCAAAGGAAGGTAGGGAAAGGGAGCCACTGAGGATTGAAGGGGTGACAAGTAAAGGGTTAAGAATAAATGGGTTAAGGAATGGATGAAGGACTGCAGAGTGAAAGGACAGGATGATAGAAGAGTTAAGGGGTAAAGGAAGGCAGGGAAAGGAATATACTGGGAATTAAAGGGGTGACAAGTAAAGGGTTAAAAATGAATGGGTTAAGGAATGAGTGAAGGACTGTAGAGTGAAAGGACATGATGATGGGAAAGTTAAAAGTATGACTGATGGGACGGAGATTGGATGTAAAGTGGAAGGACTGGAGGATAAGAAAGTTGAAATGGATGAAAGGCTACAAAGTGGATGATCAAAGGAATTAAAGGAATGAAGGTATAAAGAGCTAAAGTGTTAAAGATAAAAGTAGTCAAGTGTGAAGGGGTTAAATGAATGAAGGAGTGGACGGGTTAATTAAGGGATGGAAGATTAAAGGGGGGAAGGGTACAAGGTTAGGTGTTGAAAGAGTTAAGTGTGGATGGGCAAAGAGATGGATGTGTGAAAGGGGATCATGGAAGCAAGGACGGAGCAAATGAAGGGGAAAAGAGGGGAAGGGTTGGAGAGAGAGAGAGAGAGAGAGAGAGAGAGAGAGAGAGAATGGGGGAACAGGGAAAGGAAAAGAAAGAGGGAAAAGTAAGGAGAGGAAAATAAATATGGAAAGGAAAACGAGATCGAGAATGGAAGAGAAGAATGGCCTGTGAGAAAAATGGGAGAAAGAAAAAAGGGAAAAGGGGAGGGCAGGGAGAGAGAGAGAGAGAGAGAGAGAGAGAGAGAGAGAGAGTTCATCGGCCAGGTCACCCTTGAATAGAGGTCACACAGGGTCATGCTTCGTTCCCCTTCAAGTGTCGTTCATTGGAAGCCATTAATAGCTGTGTTCCAGGACCTCCCTTACTAAAAGATGTACAGTATTACCAACTCAAAAAATAACCCTTTTGACCACCAACACCATCGCCTATGCAACGAGGTCAAGCCGTTAGGGGTTAGATGCGGTCATGTTAGGTTAGGTACACAAAAAGAACACATTTAACGATCAACACCACCGAATATACAACGAAGTCAAGCGGTTGGTCATGTTATATTGGGTCATGTTAGATTAGGGCAGCTTAGGTTGGGTCAGATAAGATTGGGTTTGGTTAGGGTTATGTTAGGTTGGGTTAAATTAGATGAAGTTTGGTTAGGTTTGGTCAGGATTATATTAGGTTCGGTTAGATTAGATTGGGTTATAATTAAGTTAGATTTGGTTAAGGTTACGTCAGGTTGGGTCTGATAAGATTTGGTTTGGTTAGAGTTATGTTAGGTTGGGTTAACTTAGATGAAGTTTGGTTAGGTTTGGTCAGGATTACATTAGGTTCGGTTAGATTATATTGGGTTATAATTAAGTTAGATTTGGTTAAACTTACGTCAGGTTGGGTTAGATTAGGTTAGAGTCACATTAACTTGGATAAGATTAGCTTGGGTTACGGTAGGTTAGGTTAGGTTTGGTCAGACTAAAATAGGCCGGAAGATAATAATGAGAAAAAAAGGTCAAGGTTAGGTTTGGTCAGGCTAAAATAAGGTCAGGCCGGAGGATAATAATGAGAAAAAAGGTCAAGGTTAGGTTTGGTCAAGCTAAAATAAGGTCAGGCCGAAAGATATTAATAGAGAAAAAAAGGTCATATGTCACCCTCTACATCGCCTCATTAGCCTACACAACGAGGTCAGGTCAAGAGGTCAGTTGTTGCTTTTCAAGTGGCCGATTTGTCGTGACCTTCCACCGATCCCCGCAACAGGTCACGAATTATTGATATGTTTCTGGAGCACTGCGGCTGCGGGTCAAGGCGAAGGTCAGTGTAAGGTCACGGCGGCGAGAATTAATAATGATGGAAGAGGAGGAGGAAGAGGAGGAGGAGGAGGAGGAGGAAAAGTTTGTGATACAGATGGAGGAGGAAGACGAGGAGGAGGAGGAGGAGGTGACGTAGGTGAAGAAAACGATTGATTGTGGAGGAGGAGAAGGAGGAAGAGGAGGAGGAGGAGGAGGAGGAGGGGATAACAGTAGCAGAAGAAAACAACCGGATAAAGAGAGAGAGAGAGAGAGAGAGAGAGCATAAAACTAATAGAATAAAAAAAAGAGAGGAGAAAGAGAACGAGAAGATCAAGGAAAGGGAAAAGTATAGAGAGGGATTAGAGGTGGAGAAGAGATACGAGGAGGAGGAGGAAGAGGAGGAGGAGGAGGAGGAGGAGGTCAGATATTAAGGAAAAGCGAAGTTAAGTGAGCATTAAACAGTTATTGGTTCCTGAATCACCTTTCTCTATCACTCTTATTCGTCCCTTCTTCCTTCCCCTCCTCTCCCTCCTCCTCCTCCTCCTCCTCCTCCTCCTTCCTCTCCCTCCTCCCCTCCATTCATCTCTTCTCATTGTCTTCACTCACCCGGTAAATCCACCTCATCTCTTCCCCTCCTCCTCTCCTCTCCTCTCTCCTCCTCTCTTGCTTCTTCTCTTTCATCGAACTCTCCTTCCTTCCTCCTGTTAATCAGTTAATGCTTTTCTCTTTACCTCTCTTTCGTGAACCTTCGCCTCATTTCCTTCTTATTCTGTTGGGTTTTATTTGCTATGACAACCCTCCGTTTTCTTTCTTTTTTGTTTCTTTTTTATCTTTCTCCCTTCTTGCTCTTTATGTCTCGCTTGTTCACTTTTTTTCTTTCTTCTCCTTCTCTTTCTTCTTCTTCCTCGACCTCTGCTGCTGCTACTACTACTACTACTACTACTACTACTACTACTACTACTACTTATTCATATTCTGATTCTCTTTCTTTTTCTTGTTCTGATTTCTCTTTTCTTCCTGTTTCTATCACTTCTTATCACTTTTTACTTTTTTTATTTCTTCTCTTCTTCCTTCTTCTGCGACTACTACTACTATTATTCATTATTATTCATATTCTTCTTCTCATTCTTTTTCTTGTTCTTCTTGTTCCTCTTCCCCTTCTTCTCTTCCTAACGTCTCTTCTTGTTGTTGTTTTTCTTTTCCGTGTTCGTGAAATCATTTTAGTCTGCATGTAATTTAACTAATGTCACCGTTCACCTTTACCTTATTTTATGTTTGAGAATGAACGAAAAGAACATCATCGTATTTCCATTTTCTGAGTGAACTTCTGACGAACAGATTTCAGCTTCCTCGGAACAGATGTAAAAAAAAAGGGAAGCGAAGAGGATTATGCCACAAGTTGCGTTGTTTCGCCGTGTACTTTGTCGGGTGCTTTCCACGCTGCCCGTCGTTTGGTCAAGGGTTCCCTCATTGCATTACGTGGAAGACGTACTTGTTTCATATCGGAGAAGTCCCAAAGTCTCCCTGATTCGCCCCTCCACAATCAGTCGTTTTCTTCACCTACGTCACCTCCTCCTCCTCCTCCTCGTCTTTTGGTCAAGTGTTTATCATTTCATTTCACATTACGTGGAAGACTTACTTATTTCATTTCGGAGAAGTCCAAAGTCTTCCTAATTCGTCTTGTGTTGTGTTAAATATTTAGTTTCACCTCGCTCTGGTCTGAAGTTTTCTTGCCGCACTTCGTTTTGCATGAAGTTTCACCTCGTATAGCGTGAAGAATTTCCTTGTGTCACTTCGTACCCAAAACAGTCATTAAAAGTGTTCAGTTTCACCCCCTATAACGTGAGGAGTTTCCTTGTATCACTTCGTACTCAGAACAGCCATCGAAAGTGTTTAGCTTCACCTCGTATAGCATGAAGAGTTTCCTTGTGTCATTTCGTACCCAAAACAGTCATTAAAAGTGTTCAGTCTCACCCCCTATAGCGAGAAGAGTTTCCTTGTATCACTTCGCACTCAAAACAGACATCAAAAGAGCTCAGTTTCACCTCATATAGCGTGAAGAGTTTCCGTGTATCACTTCGCACTCAAAACAGACATCAAAAGAGCTCAGTTTCACCTCATATAGCGAGAAGAGTTTCCTTGTATCACTTCGCACTCAAAACAGACATCAAAAGAGCTCAGTTTCACCTCATATATCGTGAAGAGTTTCCTTGTATCACTTCGCACTCAAAACAGACATCAAAAGAGCTCAGTTTCACCTCATATATCGTGAAGAGTTTCCTTGTATCACTTCGCACTCAAAACAGACATCAAAAGAGCTCAGTTTCACCTCATATATCGTGAAGAGTTTCCTTGTATCACTTCGCACTCAAAACAGACATCAAAAGAGCTCAGTTTCACCTCATATATCGTGAAGAGTTTCCTTGTATCACTTCGCACTCAAAACAGACATCAAAAGACCTCAGTTTCACCTCATATATCGTGAAGAGTTTCCGTGTATCATTTCGCAGTCATAGTAGCCACCTAGAATGTTTAGTTTCACCTCCTATCACATGAAGAGCTTCCTTGCTTCACCTCGCACTGCATGAAGAGTGTCCATGTCCCACTTCGTAGTCAGTGCAGCCATCAAATTGTTTCGTCTCGCCTCGTATACCGGAAAGAACATCCCTGTCTCACTTCGTCAATCAACCATCAATCAATATTAGCCACGCCGCGGGCAGGAAGGAATTCACATCGGCTCGGAATATTCCCGGTCCGGCCTTGCGCGGGAGATAAAGTAATGGAGTCCCGAGCCAGAACCTGTTTTCCGGATCATTCTTGACAGAGAGGATTAATAATGTTTGCCCTCCTCCGAGACCGACCAATAATCTGTTTACCTTCGAGATCGCAGCCCGGGACCGTCTCTCTCGTCTGGCTGCGCGCCATTATTGCTGCGTCTCTCCCTGGTGGCGGCTCGGGCTCTCTGGCTCTCTGTGGTGGCTCCCTTGTCCAGTGTTGCTGCTGTGCTGCTGTTGTCTTGCTGTTGTAATCCTGTTGTCGACCAGTTCTGTTCGTGTTCTGTTCATGTGTTCTTGTCTCCATGCCGTTTCTATCGTGTGTTGCTGTCGTATAATTCTGTTGTGATTCTGTTGTCGACGAGTTGAGTTCGTGTGTTGTTTTGTGTCTTCTTAGTGTGTTAATCCTGCGTTTTTTGCTTTTTTGCTGTTGTTGTGGTTGCCTTGTGTTACTGTCGTGTTTTTGTTGTGTTTCTCTTGTGTTTCCGTCGTTTCCCTGTTCTTCTCCTGTCGATTTCGTGTTTTGACGATGTGTTGTCGTTGTGTTAATGTTGTTTTCTGGTGCGTGCTCGTTGCGGTTTTGTTGTACCCTTGCTGTGTTTATTTTGTGTCGTTGCTTTGCTCCGTTTTTGTTTCTTCACGTTTTTTGTTGTTCTCTTGTTTTGCTACTGTTAACCTCTTGTGCTCCTGTTCAGCTTTCCTGCAGTTGCGGCGCCTAGAACAGAACGTCCCAATAATCATCCTGTTTTGGCCCATGGTATTGAAAGGAAAAGGAAAAGAAAAGGAAAAGAAAACGAAAAAAAAGGAAAAGGAAAGGAAAAGGAAAGGAAAGAAAAGGAAAAGAAAAAGAAAAGGTAAAGAAAAGGGAAGGAAAAGGAAAGGAAAGGAAAAGAAAAGAAAGGAAAAGGATACGGAAAGGAAAGAACAGGAAAAGGAAAGGAAAGGAAAACGAAAAGAAAAGAAAGGAAAGAAAAAGGAATAGGAAAAGGAAAAGGAAAGGAAAGAAAAGGAAAAGGAAAAGAAAAGGAAAGGAAAACGAAAAGAAAAGGGAAAGGAAAGAAAAGAAAAAGAAAAATGGAAGGAAAGGAAAAAGGAAAAGAAAAGAAAAAGGAATAGGAAAAGGAAAGAAAAGAAAAAGGAAACGAAAAAAGGAAAGAAAAAAGGAAAAGAAAAAGGAAAGGAAAGGAAAAGGAAAAGAAAAAGGAAAAGGAAAAGGAAAAGAACGTGCTGGAATATGCGTCAAAGCGAACATGATGATTGATTAAAATGGAAAACTAAAAGAAAATGATGAAGTGATTAAAAAGCAATAATGTATGTCAAAGCAGATATGATGATTATGAAACCGGATGCACCAGTCAGAAGGTGATCAGATAAAAAAAGCGAAACACATTTTTTTTATAATTTGCCTCCGCCACTGACCTCGCCCTCTAATCACCTCTGCATTCAGCTCGGCAATCAACGTATCCACTTTCACGTTGATCAGTCACGTGACCAGCCATTCGCATAGAGATTTTTTCATCACATCTGTTTATTGTTGTTTTTTTCATCATAACGACTTTTTTTGTTTTCAATTTTGCAACACAACGATGCCTTGATTCCTGTTTCAGTTTTTAATCATGACAGCAATTCCTTTCTCCTTCATTTTCTTCATTACAATGGTTCCTTTATTTTTGTTTCTTTATTTTTTGTTTCATCATAACGACCCATTTATTTATGTTTCAGTTTTCCATTACAACCGCCTTCTGTTTCAATTCTTCCTCACAACAACCCCTCCCTTCCTGTTTCAATTTTCCATTACAACCGCCGTCTGTTTCAATTCTTAACCAAAACAACCCCTCCCTTTCTGTCTCAATTTTCCATTACAACCGCCTTCTGTTTCAATTCTTCCTCACAACAACCCCTCCCTTTCTGTCTCAATTTTCCATTACAACCGCCGTCTGTTTCAATTCTTCCTCACAACAACCCCTCCCTTTCTGTTTCAATTTTCCATTACAACCGCCGTCTGTTTCAATTCTTCCCCACAACAACCCCTCCCTTTCTGTTTCAATTTTCCATTACAACCGCCGTCTGTTTCAATTCTTCCCCACAACAACCCCTCCCTTTCTGTTTCAATTTCTCATCACATCAGCCCCTCTCTATTTCAACTTTTCATCACAACAAACAACCCCTGTATTTTCGTTTCAGTTTATTTCACCACAACCTTATTTCTGTTTCAACTTTACATCACAGCAACGATCCCTCTCTATTTCAACTCTCCTTCACCACAACACCCCTTTATTTCCACTCCAATCTTTCATCACAACGAGCACTCACCAAGTTCTATTTCAACACTCCCCCAAAACGACTCACCAACACACACCAGCACCAACCACGCACCAACCAACCTGCTTCCTACGTCCTCAACCCTTCCATCCCTTCACGTCACGTCCTTCATCTGCTCAGCCCTCAACTCTGAAGCGTTTATGCGGATTGCTAATACTTGGCCGCCCCTGCGAGACACCCGGGGCTGGCAGGGGCGCCGCATGTTCAGGAGGCAGGGGATTCTGGTTTTCGTTTTCAGGATTAAATGCTCTATCGGCGTCACAGCGGGAGGTCTCTTCTGTCACTTGTCATGCCCAGGCCGGGAGCGACGGGAAGGGACAGGAGGGACAGGAGGGGACAGGGAGAGGGAGGAAATGAGGGAGCAGCACAGGAACCGGTGATGAGAGAGAGTAAGTGAATGAGAGAGAGAGAGAGAGAGAGAGAGAGAGAGAGAGAGAGAGAGAGAGAGAGAGAGAGAGAGAGAGAGAGAGAGAGAGAGATCCTTTGTATATAATTAACATGTTTACTATTTCCTTGTTTAGATATAATAGAAACAGACAGACAGACAGACAGATAGAGACAGAGACAAGCAGACAGACACAGAAAGAAAAAAATAGAGAGAGAAAGAAAGAAAAGACAGAAAGAAGGAAAGAAAGAAAGGAGAGAAGAAAGAAAAAAATGAAAGGAGGAAAGAATGAAAGTAAGGAGAAAAAGAGAGAGATAAATTAATTGTTGAAATGCAAGTACACATTGAGGTTTTTTTTTGTTAGATGGTGTGAGAGAACCAATTGAAAGAGAGAATGAAAAACGAAAAAAAAAAGGAAAAGGTCAAGGAGCTGGCAATGAAAGTGAAACATTGCTCAGAAAAAAAACAGGGAAAAGAAAAACAGGTAAAAAATTGTATCATTGTTCTTTTTTCTCATTTCAGGTCAACAACAAACAACAAACAAACACAAACAAAGAAAAGCAAACAAACAAACAACTCCACCTGGTAAGTAATCCAATCCATGTTTATTTTCCTCCAACCTTTCTCCTCCCTCCATCCCTTCCCTCTCTCTCCCTCCCTCCCTTCCCCCCTAACCCCCTCCCTCCTTTCCACCCACCCCCTTCTCTCTCCCTCCCTCCATCCCTTCCCTCTTCCTCCCTCCCTGCCACCCACCCTACCCCTTCCCTCTCCCTCCACCCCTCTTTCCACACTCCCCCCTTCTCTCTCCCTCCCTTCCATCCTACCCCTTCCCTCTCCCTCCCTTCCACCCTACCCTCTTCCCTTTCCCTCCCCCCCACCCTACCCCCTCCCTCTCCCTCCACCCCTCCTCTCCAACCTCCCCCCCCCACACTCCCAATTTTTTTTCTCCTTCCTTCCTTCCTTCCTTCCTTCCTCATATTTTTTCGCCGCATATCATTGGACGCCGAGCAAATAGGCTTCGGGCAAATAGAAAATGAGCCCGAGAGAGAGAATTTCCATCAGTCTCATTTGCATCATCAGTCATTTGCCTAATGCTCATATATTTTTGAACCAGCGATTTGGGCGCCGTTTCTTATAATCTCCTCCGACACAATTATTTCCCTCATTATTGCCTCTTTTCGCGCTAACTTGTCGACTGCTGTGCGCTCGGAGTTGACGTAATTATGCTCATTAGTGTGTGTCCGTGTGTGTGTGTGTTTCTCTTTCCCCTTGGTTGCCGGGTCTACACTTTCCCTTTCACTCACCTTCCACCTTCCTTCCACTCACCTTCCACTCACCTTCAAATCCCCTTCCACTCACCTTCCTCTCACCTTCCAATCCCCTTCCACTCACCTTCAAATCCCCTTCCACTAACCTTCCACCCACCTTCCACTCACCTTTAACCTTCCACACACCTTCCACTCACCTTCCACCTCTCCTTTCGCCTTCCTTCCACCCCCTTTTACCCTCTCTGTTGACCCTTTCCATTCTCCTAAATCCATCACCTGCCTCTTACCTATCACTCACCATTTACCTGCGATCACATCCAATTTACCTTTTCGATTTTTTTCATTCATTACTTAATCTTGACTTTTTTTTCTCACCTGAACTATTTTTTATCACTACTTTCAATGTGGGTTTTTTTTTTACTTCCTGGGTTTTTTTTTTTTTTCCTTCTTATGTCATTATTTCAATTTTTTCTTCCTTTTTTTTTCAGTTACCCTTTTTCTTATTTTATTTTTATTGCGTCATTCTTTACCGTCTATTTCACTTACAATTTACATTTTTTCTTTCTGTTTTTACCTCCTTACGTTATTTCATATTTTTCTTCTTTTTTTGTGATTTCCAGTTTACCTTTTTCCTTATTATTGTTTATTGCCTCATTTTTACCTCCTATTTTACTTTCAATTTCCTTTTTCTTTATTTTTCCTTCTATCAGCTCAATTTTTTTCATCTGTTTTTTTATGATTTCCACTTTACCGTTTTCCTGTTACTGCTTATCGCCTCATTCTTTCCTTCCTCTATTTCACCTGGGACGTTTCATTTTCTCTCTCTCTCTCTCTCTCTCTCTCTCTCTCTCTCTCTCTCTCTCTCTCTCTCTCTCTCTCTCTTTGTCTCCCATTTTTGCCTGATTGACTTTTCCCTCGTGCCCTCATCTTTAATTTCTCCTCCTTCCAATATTCTTACCCGATACCACCTCCACTTTACCTTTTGCTCCCTCACATTTATTCCCTCATTCGTTGTTGATTTCTCCTGACCCTTTCACTTTCGCCTTTCTATACCGACCACATTGACTCTATGTTCCCCTTTTTCTTCTCTCACCGACCCCCTCTCCTCTCCTCTCTCCTAGTTTACCTTTTTCTTCCTCCTTTTTTTCATTTATTTTCTTCTTTCATGTTTGATTCCACCTGAGCCTTTCACTTTCTCTTTTTCCATACTGACCACATTAACTTTTTTTCTTCCTTTTTTCTACCCTCCTCCTCTTCCTCCTCCTCCCCTCATCCCAAACCTCTTCTTTCCTCAGTCACTCACTCTCACGGCATCCCTTTTTTATTCACTACCTCATCATCTATTTACTTCACCTGAACTTATTCCCTTCTTCCAAACTTCCCCGATCAACCTTATTTTTCTCCCCTCCTTCCTTCCCTCCACCACCCTCGCCTAATCCCCTCGTCCCAATACCTTTCATCCTCTGTCACTCACTCACCTGATTTCTTTCGCCTGGTATTAGCTCCTTCACCTTCATCCCCTCACCTGCCAGTCCTCGCCCACCTTTCCTCATCCATCCATCATCCCTTCCCCCTGCCATTCCCCTACGTGCCCTCGCCTTATATGGTTCTGTCATTCACGCCCCTCCTGTCCCTTACCTATCCAATCAGAGGGTCACTCACCTTTAGCCCTTCCCTGTATACGTTGCGTCCTAGCCCTTCCCTTCCCTTCCCTTCACTTGCCTTCCCTTCCTTTCCTTTTAATTTCACTTCATATTTCTTACCTTTCCTTCCCTTCATTTCACTTCATTTGACTTGCCTTTCCCTTCCCTTCACTCCATTGTTCTTGTCTTTCCTTCCCTTCACTTCATTTCATTAGTCTTTTCTTCATTTCACTTCACTTCCATTCACTGTCTTCCCTTCCCTTCACTTCACTTCACTTCATTTGTCTTGTCTTTCCTTCCCTTCACTTCATTTCATTAGTCTTTCCTTCACTTCACTTTCCTTTCATTCACTGTCTTACCTTCCCTGAGCTTTACTTGTCTTCCCTTCCATTCCCTTACTTTGTCTTCCTTTCCTTCTTCTTCCCTTCAGTTTCCTTCCTTTTGTTCATATTCATTCCTCCACTTCACTTGCTTTCCCTTTCGTTCCCCGTCATTTAATTTTGTTCTCGTTCCTTACTTTCCCTTTCCATTCCTTCCTTCTCTTTCCCCTTTATTTTATCTTCCCGTCCCTTACCTTACTTTCAATTCACTTCTGTACATATTTAGTTCTCTTCCCATTGCATCCCTTCTCTTTCCATTTTCTCCCTTTACACATTACCTTGCATTCTGTTACATTTCTCCATCCTTTTAAATCCCTCTTATTGTACTACTCCTTTATTCCCTCATTCTTGTATCCAATTTTCACCTTACCCCTTAATTCCCTTTCTTTCTCACCCGTTTCGTTTTCCTTACTTAAAAAAACATTACCCTTCACCCTGCATTCTCTTCCCTCCTTCCTTTCCGCTTAATCCTCATTCCTTATACCCTTTTATCACCACCCTTCCACTTCACATCACTCCTCTCTACAATTACCTTCACCCTATACCTCTCCCTCGTCCTTTCATCCCTCTCAGTTCTCCCTCCTCCTCGTCCATTCCCCGCCCTTCAATACCCCTGAAAAACGGAACGAGGAGGCCACACAGAGCAGCCCATCACTCCAGTTCGCTGAAAGGTTCCGGGTGCGTCTGGCGATCAGATTTCACGGCGAGTCAGTGGCCTTTCTGGGTGACTGTCAGGACGGGAAACATCACACTGCGACCAGAATTATCCTCGCCGCTCGACCGATCAGCAGTCACAGGTATCATGACTGTCCGCCGCCCACTGCCCTGCTCTTTTCCTGAATGGCTAACTGGGTGTGTGACCGGGTGATTGGATGACTGGGTAAGGAAGGGAGTGGATGTCCTGGGTGACTTGGTGAAGGTTTGGTGACTGACTGACTGACTGACTTCCTGACTGACCGGTTGATTGATTGACTGAATGGCTTACAAACTAACTGACTAGTTAACTGATTGACTTACTGACTGACTGACTGACTGACTGACTGACTTAATGACTGATTGACTAAATGACTGGTTAACTGACTGACTGACTGACTGACTGATTAACTGGTCGTCTTGTTGCTTGACTTTCTAGATGATTTAATGACGGTGTAAATAGTTAGATGATTAGACCGTTAAGTGAGTTGTTAGCTAACTGACTGACTGGCTGACTGGTAAGCTAGAGTGACTGGAAGAGATGTTGGGTAGGGGGCAAGGTGGGTGGCTGGCTGGCTGGAAGGGCTGACTGTGAAAAAATAATAAACTTTTTGATAATTATTTTTTCGTCTCCCAATTTTGCCTGGAGCCATTCCCAGCGGGCGTACTGTTCCCTCTGCCCTCCGTGTGTGTGTGTGTGTCTGTGTGTGTACAAGTGGGCAGCCTGGAAAGGTTCAGTGTTGCCCAGGGAAACAGATACGGATACGGACGTAGGGAAGGAAGAGAAAGGGAAGCTAAAGGGAGGAGGAGGAACAGATGAGAGAGAGAGGTATTCGTTACTCTAAAGGGAGAGGGAGTGAATGGGAAGAGAGCAGGAGACGAACGGGACTAAGAGAGAGAGAGAGAGAGAGAGAGAGAGAGAGAGAGAGAGAGAGAGAGAGAGAGAGAGACAGAGACAGAGAGGGAGACACAGAGGGACTAGGGACGGCGGAGCTTCATCCTTCACCGTATTAATCCTCTTATGTGACTCCATTTAACAGCGCACGGAAGGCAAAGACCGGATGACTCTCCTCGTTGATTGCTGTACACACTTCGCTCCCAGGCCTCATCGAACGGCGCTCCTCCATTCCCTTCGCTTTTCTGCCTCCGTAATATCGCAGCTGCAGGACCCGGCTTCGTGTTCGTGTGTTCGTATGTGTGTGTGTGGGGGGGTGAGAGAGGGGGGGTAAAGGGGGTTGTGTGAGGGTGTGGGTGTGTGTGTGTGTGTGTCGATTGGATTCTCCGTGTATTTGACATCTCTCCACTCGTCGTCCTGAATTTCTCCACATGCATCCATTCCACGTTTCCACAGTGATGGGTTTTCTTTCTCCTTCTTCTTTTTCTTCTTCTTCTTCTTCTTCTTCTTCTTCCTCTTCTTCTTCTTCTTCTTCTTCTTCTTCTTCTTCTTCTTCTTCTTCTTCTTCTTCTTCTTCTTCTTCTTCGTCTTTGTCTTCCTATCTGTCATCATCATCATCATCCGTTTCTGTTATTCTTTTTCCTCTTTATCTGCTTTGTCTGACTCACTTTCTTTAATTATTTTTGTCTGTCTGGCGCTCTAACGTTCTTTTATTTATTTTTATCTCTTTCTAATTTTCCTGTCTCTCTTTAATTAAATTTGTCTACCTCGCTTTCACCTTTTTTGTTTTTCTTTCCCTCCTTCTACATGGCTGTTTTCTTCCTCGTTCTTCTTTCCCTTTATTTGTTTCATTTACCTTTTCATCTTTTGTTCTTCCTCTTTCCCTTTTTTTCCCTTTTGTTCTCTACCTCCTCTTCCTTTTCTCTACAATTATCTTCCTTAGTGTATATTCGTTTTTTACCCATACCTCCTTTGCTAACTCTCCTAACTTTCGTGCTAACTTTCTCCTTTCCCTCATTTCCTATACCTATTCTTCCTATTCTTCTCCTTGGTTTCCACTCCCAAACTTTGCTCTACCTCCTTTTCCTCCCTCAAGTTAGCCCTTTCTCTTCTTCCCTTTTCTCCCATCCTAACTTATTACAATTTCCAGCACACCTCTCTCATTCTCCCTTTCAGCTCTGATTCAAACGCCTCCTCCTCCCTTCCTCTTTCCTTTCCTCCCTTCCTTCCTGTCTACCTTGCTCCCCTATTTCCTTCCTTTTCATCCCCTCTTCTGCATCTTCCCTAATTTTGGAACATGGAAATTAGAAGGCAGCGTTGGAGTTTAATAATAGGTGTGTGTATGGGCGCTGTGTGTGTGTGTGTGTGTGTGTGTGTGTGTGTGGAAAGTAGGACCAAATATCATCACCCACAGTTACTCAAGAATCAGACGAAATTAAACTCTACGGTAATCGCACCCCAAAGTCACCTTACTCTCCTCCACTCGGATTCCTTCGTTTATATATTCACGGGTTTCGAACACCTGGGGGAGGCACATTGAGGGAGGCCGAATGTCACAGCCAGTCTTTCGTCCACCATGAGGGGTCTGCGTGCCCGCCGGAGGTTCAAAGGGGAGGAAGGGAAGGAATACGTGGAGAATATGAGACTTTCTGGGTACTCTTCTCTCCTCCTTCCCCTCACCTTCCCTCGTTATCCATAGCCACTTGTACTTTACCTGTTACGTCATGGTCTTACCCTAACTCTCCTCTCCTACCTTCCCTTCCTTCGTTCTCTCTCTCTAATTGCCTTTCTGTATATCCCTGTTCTGATCTTCCCCTCCTTCCCCTCACCTTCCCCTCCTTCCCTACCTCCCCTTCCTCTCCCTTCCTCACCCTTCTATTTCCTTACCTTTTGATTTTCCCTTCATTCCCTTATCTTCCCTTCTCCGTACCTTCCCCTCCTTTCCTACTTTCCCTTCACCTTCCCTTCCTACCCTTCCAATTACCGTCTCTGATTCCCTATTCTTTCTCCTTATCTTTAACTTCTTACCCAATTTTCCCCTCTTTACGCTCCCCTTCTTTCCTATCTTCCTCTCATCTTTCCTTCCTCACCCTTGAATTACCCTTTTCTGATTTCCTTCTTCTCCTGCTCTTCTTCTCCTTCCTTATCTTCCCCTTCTCCATATCTTTCCCTCGTTTCCTATCTTCCCCTTATCTTCCTTTCCATACCTTCCAACCATCTTCTGATCATCTTCTTTCCTTATCTTCTCTTTTTCCTTACCTTACCTTCCTTCCCTACCTTCCTACCTCTGATTTCCTACCTTCTCCTGATCTTCCCTTCCATACCTTATCATCTCCTTACCTTACCTTCCTTCCCTACCTTCCTACCTCTGATTTCCTACCTTCTCCTGATCTTCCCTTCCATACCTTATCATCTCCTTACCTTACCTTTCTTCCCTACCTTCCTACCTTTGATTTCCTACCTTCTCCTGATCTTCCCTTCCATACCTTATCATCTCCTTACCTTTCTTCCCTACCTTTCCCTCCTGTACATAACGCCCTGATCCTCCTGTAACTCTATACCGTTGCCGCCCTCGTCTTGGTTCCATTCCTCAGCACAGATCGAAGGGAAGCTATAGAAAGGCGGGGCAGGAGAGGAATGAGAGGGAAGCCGACACATTGATCATTCCCCTCCCTCCTGCACATGCCATTAACTTCCTTCCCTCTTGTCATCCCCTTATTCTTCCTCTGCCCCTTCTTCCTCCTCCCCTTTCACCTCCTCCCCTTTTCTTCCTCCTTCCGCTTCCCCTTCCTCTCTTGCGATCCTCCTCTTCCATCTCCTTCCCCTTCTTCCTTTTCTTCCCCTTTCTTCCTCCTTCCCCTTCCCCGTTTACATCCCTCTTTTTCCTCCCTCCCATTCATCCTCCTTCCCCTTCCTTTTCTTCCTCATCCTTCCCCTCTCTCGTTTTCTTCCTCCTTCCTCTTCCCTTCTTCCTCCTCCTTCCCCTTCCCTTTCTTACCATCCCCTTTTTCCTTTCCCTTCCCCTCTTCTTCTTCCTCCTCTATTCTTCCTCCTTCCCCTTCTCTTTCTTACCATCCTCTTTTTCCTTTCTCTTCCCCTCTTCTTCTTCCTCCTTCCCTTACTTTACCCTCCTTCCCCTTCTTCATCCTCCTTCCCCTTCATCCCCATCTTTCCCCTTCACCCTCTCTCACCTTCCCCTTCCTCTTCCCCCTCATCCTTTCCCCCCCCCCGCTGTGAGGCAAGAAAGGGAGAGTGATGAGTTATGGCTGCACCTGGGCGTATTGTGGAAGGTCATTTGTCGCGTCACCTGACCTGCTCATTCGTACACCGGCAAATAAGAAACATATAGGAAAAGACGTGTAGGAGTGTGTGTGATTTTTTTTTTCTTCGCTGACCTCGCAAACAAATTGGTGTTGCATAATATAAGTGTAGCTTCTGAGTTTATTTACGAGGTGGAATATATGTGTTTTCTCTTTCTTCTCTTGTTCTTAATGGTGTGGTTATTTTTTTTTTGTCTTGATCTTTTTTCTTTTATGTTTTGAAGGACGTATGACTTTTATTTTCCTGACCTTTTTTGTTTATCCTTTACTGGTCTTTACTACTCTACTCTAATTTTACTTTTTAATTTGCTCTTTACTCCGTATTACGCTGCTCGAACTTTACTTTAACTTTTTTCTTTACTCTTTATTAATCATTTTGTCTTTACTGCTCTCCTCTTACTTTATTTTAACTTTTCTTTACTCCTTACTCTTTACTACTCTTTACTACGTTTCTCTTACTTTGTTCTAACTTTTCTTTACTCTTTCTTTAGTCTACTTTGCTTTTTGCTATTGGGTGTGTTCTTTTTTCTTTTTGGTAATGATTTTGAATTCATATATTTTTAAAGTTTCTCTTTTTTTCTATTATTGTTTTTAATGGACGTGTGATCTCTATTTAATTACTATTTTAATGCTTTTGGACGTCTTTTATTCACCTTTTTGTTAATGATGTTGAATTATTTTGTTTGTTTTTTTATACTTTCCTTTTTCTTTTCTATTCGAAGGACATATTTATGACCTCATTTATATTTTTTTTTCTGTCGGATGTTTTTTTTTTTCTTTCTGTTAATGATGTTGAATTATTTTGTTTTTTTTATACTTCCCTTTTTTTCTTTTTTCTATTCGAAGGACGTATTTATGACCTCTATTTATTTTTTTTTCTGTCATGTTTTTTTTTCTCTTTCTGTTAATGATGTTGAATTTTTTTGTTTTTTATTCTGTCTACTTTTTTTTTAAGGGAGTGTGACCTCTCTTTATTTGCTTTTTTTTGTTGTTCCTGCCCAACGTCTTTTTTTTCCCTTCTCTTGGTTAATGATATCGAATTCTTTTGTTTTTTTATACTTTCTCCTTGTTTCCTTTTTTTTTCGAAGGTCGTGTAAATGAACTTTGGCCGCGCCGTGTTTACGCAGGCCGTGTAAATTTGGGAATAAAACAGAAAATTGTTTTTCCTTTGTGCTACAACCCTAATTTATTCCGTCTGTCAGAACTTTTGTCCAAACATAATGACGGAGAACAGCGCGCGTAAAAAAAGGGGGGGGGGGAGTACGAAGTTTTTCAGTTTGTGTTTTATTGTTCCGCTCGAAAAAGACGTGAAACTCTTCCTCTCGCATTTGTTTTTCTTTTAGCATAATTATAGAGCGACGGTTCATGTCCTGACTCGGCATATTCCCGCGTGTAGCCCTTTTTGTTGTTGCCTTCATAATACGGCGAATGCTTTTTTTTCCTTTACTTACGAATTTTATTTTAAAGGATAATTGTCTCGTTACCTATAAATGATATGACTCTGTATCTTCATTATCAGGTGTTTTTTTCATTACGGCCACTCACATTCCTTCGTTCTAAATTAGTAAGGTGTAAGTTGTTTTAATCCGGTAGCAGCGACGGGCCAAATTTGTGGCTTTACCGTGTACCAGCGATGGGCCAAATTTGTGGCTTTACCGTGTACCAGCGATGGGCCAAATTTCTGCCATGATATAAACCTCTCAAAATAGATGATGCATAAACTGATCACACATACGTTGATGTATATTATGAAATGGTTTGCGTGAGTGATGATTCTTTGTCATCATTTTACTAAGAGGGGCCTTTAACCTAACCTAACCTAACCTAACCTAAGTAACATGACCCCCGCAGCTACCGGGTTAAAGCTCTCTTTTAGAAAACGCCGAAAGTTAATGTTGGTGATCAAAATTATATATAATCGGTATATTTCAGTATAGGTTTGTCGTAACAGTCATGAAGAGGAAAAGAGAAAAAAGGGGAAAACTGATATGGACTTGATGGAACAGGTAAAATAAAAAGGTGAGAATGTAAAAGGGGGAACTAGGAGAAACAGGGACATTAAAGAGGGTAGTTATGAGAGGAAAACGTGATACCAACGAGATGGAAATAAGCATGAAGAGAAGGAAGAGCATAGAAAGTGGGAAGAGAAGAGGATAGAGAGACGTAACGAGATGAAAAGCTAAAATGAGAAATAAAGGATATGGAAAGGGGAATAAGATGAGTAAAAAAGGGATATGGTGGAATGGGAATGAGATATAATAAAGTGGAGTGAGAAAGGGGGAGAAGGGTATGGAAAGGGGAATAAGAAGGGGCAGAAAGGGATATAGGGGAATGGGAATGACGCATAATTAAGTGGAGTGAGAAAGGGGAAGGAGAAAGGACATTGAGAGAGAAAAATAGAAAGGAAAATGTATAGTTCATAAAAGTGAAAAAGAGAGAGATGTTATAGGTGAGGGGAATGAGAAAGGGAAAGAGATATGGTGAAGGAGAATGAGAAAAGGGCAGAAAGGGTATAGAGAAGAGGAATAAGGTGAAAGAAGGAGACACATATGAAGGAGAATGAAGAGGGAATAGAGTTAGGAAAGTAATGAGGGTTGGATAGAATGGAGGGAAAGGGAGAGTGAGGGAAGGGAGAGTGAGGGGAAGGAGAGGGAGGGGAAGGAGAGTATTGGTCAGCCCCTCTTCCCTCTCCTCTTCCCTTTCCCTCTCCTTCTCCCCTCGCCTTCTCTCCCCTCCCCCTCCTCTCTTATCCTCTTCTCTCTCTCAGCATGGAGGACACAAGGGAATGGTCAGGAGGAGAGGACGAGGGACAGGAGATCAATCCGACACACACACACACACACACACACACACACACACACACACACACACACACACACACACACGTTTTCTTACTTACTTTCTTTCTTAAATGTTTCCTCGTTCCCTAAATCAGTGACTTAAGCAAAGGTCAACAGAGAGAGAGAGAGAGAGAGAGAGAGAGAGAGAGAGAGAGAGAGAGAGAGAGAGAGAGGGAGAGAGAGAGAGGGGGGGGGGGGGCTCAGTCAGTCTGGGAGCCAATCAACTACTCATTCAAACAGCCAATCGAACACACACACACACACACACACACACACACACACACACACACACACACACACACACACACACACACACTAATGTATCTCAGCATGTGGGAGGGAAAATGAGGATGGTGGAAACCGGAAACCAAGAGACAAATAGACAGACAGATAGATAGAGAGAGAGAGAGAGAGAGAGAGAGAGAGAGAGAGAGGTAATAGAGGCAGGTAACCATCCCATTATGCGTTAGAGCCTCACCGGAGAGACAAGATGAAAAGAGAAGCATTGGCCGGGGTACGCGCACTAAAGTCGAGACCCGAAGGCTGATTAGGGCACAAGCGGCCTCGTTAAAGGAAGAGTTTGATCCTACGGGGAAGCGCAGCGAGGACGTGGTGGGGAATAGGTGCTTGCAGGGGGAGGACTTGGGGAGGATGTGTAGGATGGGTGTGTTGGGGGAGGAGGAAGGTTTGGTAGGAAGGGTGTGTGGGAGGAAGGGGGAAGGGTGATGAATGGGAGTTGGGGAGGATGTGTAGGATGGGTGTACTGAGGAGAGGAGGAAGGGTGGTCTAGGAAAGGGTTGGGAGGAAATGTAGGAAGGGTGTGATGGGGTGGGAGAAAGGCTGTATAGGGTGGTGAAAGGGAGGACATGGGGAGGCTATGTAGGATGGATGTATTGAGGAGAGGAGTAAGGGTGGTGTAGGAAAGGGTTGAGAGGAAATGTAGGAAGGGTGTGATGGGGTGGGAAGGCTGTGTGGTAAGAGTGTACTCGGGGGAGGGGGCAGTGTATGGGGTGGTGTAGAGGGGGCTTGGGGAGACCGTGTAGGAAGGGTGTATTTGGGAGGGAAGGGGTAGCTTTGGGGAAGGAAAGTGTATGGGAAGATATGTATAGAAGGGGAGGCAAACGGTATGTGTCTGTGTGTTAGAGAAAAAAACACAACCAACACGATGTTAAGTATTACAAATAGGAAACAGATTAGTATATTCCCACATAACATATCCCATTTTTTGTTCCTTCAGCCATCCCTTGAAAAAAAATTACCCCCAACATCTCACAGCTTTTAAGTTCTACGAAAGTATTAAACTTAAACCTTTACTAAAACTTATATATCTACTTACACAATATAATATCCCAACAATATCCCAATAACATATCCCATTTTCTGTTCCTTCTTCCATCCTTTAAAAAAAATCATCTCCAACATCTCAAAGCTTTTAAGTTCTTCAAAAATCTTAAACTTAACCTTTACAAAAACTTATGTTTCTATTCACACATGTACAAAAAACATTATCCTCTAATTCAGAATCTAAAAGTCTACAGAATACTAATACAAAACATAACACAAACGCTGGACACACGAAAAAACAGCAAGAAATTAATGAAAGCGAGTTAATTAAAAACATAAAGGTGTTGATAATTAATTGAGTCAGACAAATTAACAAAAAGTATAAGCGAAAGAAGTCTTGGCGCCTGACACGAAAGATTAATCGCTCCGAGACTCCGGCACAAAAACACAACTCTCGTTCATCGCCGGGAGAAAAGAATATAACAAAAAAGAACACGACTACAAGACACTTAATTAATACCGGCCGCCTGAACGTTGCTTGAATGCGGCGAGTGGAAGACGCTAATGGTTTTAATTAATTATTGTGCATGAGGCCTCGTTAGCGAAGGTTATTGCTTATACATCGGCGGCCGTCTGCTGTGTGTGTTTGCCTGACCTGTTTCTCGCTTCCTCTCTTCCTCCCTTCCTTTCCTCTACCCTTTGTTTGCCTTCTATTCCTCCCTCTTTCCTTATATATATTTACGTCTGTTTGCTTGTCTATCCCTCCCTCTATCTATTCCTTATTTGTTTCCCTTTTCCTCCCTCTTCCTTTCCCTTTCTATCTGCCTGCCTGTTCCTCCCTTTCCTCCTCCCTTCCATTATCCTCAATCTGCCTCCTTGTTCATCCCTCTCTCCTCCCCGTTTTATCTTTTCCCTGCCCTGTTTCTCCCTCTCTCCTTCCCTCCCTTTATCCTTTATGTCCCCCTGTTCCTCCTTCGTTCATTCCTTATATATTTGTCCGTCTGTTTCTTCCTCCCTCTCTCCCTTCATTTATCCCTTATCTCCCTCTTGTTCCTCCCTTTTTCCTTCTCTATCTGTACCCTTCCTTGTCTTCCCGTCTTTATCTATTCCCTTCCTTCTCATGATTTACCCTTGCCTCCCTTCTCACCCCTCCTTTCTTCCCTATTTCTCCCCGTTCTTCTTTTGTTCTATCGTTTCTTAACTGTTTTTCTCCTTGCTTCCCACTTTATCCTTTTTTTGCTTTCTATTCCTCCCCTTCCTTCTCTTACCCTCTTCTTCGTTTTCTGTATATCTTCCTGCTTCCCTTCTCATCCCTCTTTATCTTCCCCTTCCTTCCTTGTTTCCCTCCCTCAATTTATGCCTTATTGTAGCTTTCCCTCTCTCATCAATCCCTGCCTCTTACACCTTCCCTCTTTCCCTCCCTCCATCCCTCTCTCCCTCTCTCTCTCTCCCTCTTGCCTGCCCTCTATTGCTATTCACTGATGAGAACACTGTTAACATCTGTCTACCTGTCTGTTTGTCTGTTTATCTGTATGTGTGTATGTGTGTGTGTGTGTTTGTATGTATGTATGTATGTACGTGGGGGGTATTAATCATCCATGTGTTTATTGTTCTCATTCTTTATCATTCCTCTGTGATCTTTCTTCATTACATTCATTTACGCCTTACTCTCTCTCTCTCCTCTGTTCCTCATTCCCTCATCTTCTTATCCTTCTTATCCTCCCCTCCTCCTCCTCCTTTCTAATTCCCTCCTCATCCTTCTCATTATCTTCCCCGTGTTATTACGTCACACACACACACGCACACACAAACACACACAAACAGATACCATTCCCCTTCCCCTCACACACACATACAGCTACCTTTCCCCCCCTTCCTTCACCCCCATACACACATTTACCCTTCCCTTCCTTCCTTCACCCCATACACACAGTTACCCTTCCCTTCCTCCCCCCTTCCTCCTACACACACACAATTCCCTTCCCTCCCCCCCCCCACACACACACAAACATATTCATACCCTCCTCCCCCCTACGCACATACATACCCCCCTCCCCCCATACACACAAACACACACATACAAACACAGGTACAGGTGCGCCAGGTGTGTTCTGTGGAGCTATTTATCAGCACATTGAGCCTAACGACACGCAGACACGACCCGCCAGCCAGCGACATCCTCAGTTTGGCAATTTCTGATGCACGCCCGTGATGCCAGTTCGCCAGTTGTCGTTGGCTTTATGGCTGAAGTTTAACAGGCTTTGTGTGCCGAAGATTTAGGCGGAGCAGGAGGAGCCCAGCATCGTGTACCGGCGGGAAACGGGGCTGCTGATAGGGCTTTGGATAGGTGAGGGTGGAATAGGTTACACGGTGATGGGAACGGGGGACAGAAAGGGACATAGATGGAGAATTGAAAGGGAGGTATTGCCAGACTTCGAAGATACAGAGACTGGATGATTTCTGTGTACTCTCGAACGGGATACGTGATGATGGGAAAGGGAAATAGAAAAGGGGACTAAAGGTGAACAAAAGGGGACAGGGGTGGAAAAGGGGAAGGAAAAAAGGAACACCGGGAAGGGAAGGGCGAGAAGGGAAAGGTGCGATGTGATGGGTAAAGTGAGGAATAAGGAAAGGTAAGCGGAGAAGTAGCATTAGTTGTTCTTGTTGTAGGGAAAGAGAGGCAGAGGAATGGGGAGGGTTGGAGGGGAAAGGTGAAAGGAGAAAGGGGAGAGGGTCAATGTGATGGGTAAAGGGATTAATAAGGAAAGGTAAGCGGAGAAGTAGCATTAGTTGTTCTTGTTGTAGGGAAAGAGAGGCAGAGGAATGGGGAGGGTTGGAGGGGAAGGGTGAAAGGAGAAAGGGGAGAGGGTCAGTGTGATGGGTAAAGGGATTAATAAGGAAAGGTAAACGGAGAAGTAGCATTAGTTGTTCTTGTTGTAGGGAAAGAGAGACAGAGAAATGGAGAGGGTTTAAGGGGAAAGGTGAAAGGGAGGTATTGCCAGACTTCGAAGATGCAAAGACTGGTTGATTTCTGTTTACTCTCGACCAGGATACATGATCATGGGAAAGAGAAATATGAAGGGGGACTAGAGATCAACAAAAGGGGACAGGGTTGCAAAAGGGGAAAGAACATGTTGCCAGATTTCCAAGGCACAAATGTATATCGATTTCTATGTACCTTGGAACTGAATAACTGAGTATGGAAAAGGTGAATCGGAGGGAAATATGAAGGGGGACTAGAGGTAAACAAAAGGGGACAGGGTTGCAAAAGGGGAAAGAACATGTTGCCAGATTTCCAAGGCACAAATATATATAGGTTTCTGTGTACCCTGGAACTGAATAAGTGAGTATGGAAAAGGTGACTCGGAAGGGAACAAGGGAAGGTAGACAGGCAATGACAGGGAAGTTAGGCATGGACAGATTGGAAAAGATATTAAGGTAGATGAGTTTCTGGATGGGTGAGGACAGGATAGGGAATATGTAAGGGACAAATCAAGGAAATGGAAGTGGATAGGATGAATAGGTGAACATGATGGGTCAGAGATAGGAAAATAAAAATGACATATAGGCAGAATTTACAGATACAGAGGTCGATAGATTTCTCAGTACCCTGGATCGGAATAGGAGGTGATGGCAACAGTAAATAGAAAGGGAAACAAAGGTGAATAGAAAAAGGACAGAGATAGGAAAGTGAAAGGGATGTATTTCAAGACTTCAAAGGTACAAAGATTGATTTTTGGGGTACTCTGGAACAAAATACGTGAGAAAGGGAAACAAAACGGGAACAGGAATGGACGGAGATAAGGAAGTGAGAGGCGTGTATTACCAGACTTCAAAGACACAGAGGTGGATGGATTTCTCAGTACTCTGGAACCCAATTAGTGAGTATGGAAAGGTGAATAGAAAGGGAAACAAAACGGGAACAGGAATGGACGGAGATAAGGAAGTGAGAGGCGTGCATTACCAGACTTCAAAGACACAGAGGTGGATGGATTTCTCAGTACTCTGGAACCCAATTAGTGAGTATGGAACGGTGAATAGAAAGGGAAACAAAAGGGGAACTGGAAGGGAGAGATGGGGAAGTAAAAGGGATGTATTAGCAGACTTCAAAGGTGCAAATAAAGATAGATTTCTGGGCATTCTGCGATAGCTATAATACGTTAGGAAGAGAAACAAAAGTGATCAGGGAGGGAGAGGGATATGGAAGTCAAGGGATTAAAGAATGGTGAACAGAAAGGGACAACGAATGGAAAGCGATTGGGATAAACCGCCAGACTTCAAAGGTTCAAAGATAGACAGATTGCAGAATAGGTTACGTAGGGTACTTTTTTTTATTCAAGGGTACAGTAAGAAGAGGAAGTGGGTTAGTGGTGAAGGTACAGGTGGGGGAGAAAGACAGACAGTCGGAGTGTACAGTTGTATGGTGTAGGTTCGTTAGTTGTTCTGGTGTAGTTATTGTTTATGGGGCACCTTATTTGTATACCCCCGGCGTGCTGGGTGTAGGTGTTTGATAAAAGGTGGTAAAAAGGGATTAGGAGAAGGGACCGGAAAGGCATAGTCACGGGAAAGAGGAAGGAATAGGCCCGGTAGGTTTAAAGAATGATATTTTCGTGATACTTGAGGAGAGAATGGGTAACGTGACGAAAGGAAGGTAGACAGGCAGTGATAGGTAAGTTAGGCATAGACAGATTGGGAGATTTAATGGTAGGTGAGTTTCTGAAGGAGTGAGGACAGGATAGGTAATGTGTAAGGGACAAATCAAGGAAATGGAAGTGGATGGGAAGGTGGAAAGGGAAGGAAAATAAATACTAAGGGATGGGAAAGTGTGCGTTAGGTAAACCAGAATGGAACACGTGTAAGAAATAAGTTGAGACAGGAACTCGATGGTAAGGATATTGTCTCACCACCACTACTACTACTACTACTACTACTATCACCACTACAACTACTACTACTACACCTACTTTTACCACCACCACTACTACCACAACAACAACAACATCAAGCACATCAGCAACATCAATAACACCCTCAACAAACAACAAACAGCAGAAAACCAAACTAAACTAAAATATAAAAAAAATAAAAAATAAACGCAAAATAAAAGAAGAACCAAATCAGATTAACCGTGAAAGGGGAAATCGCAAACTTTTGAGGAGAAGGGAGAAGAGGGAGGGAGAGGGAAAAGAGGGGGAAAGGGAGGGAGAAGGGAGAGAGGAGGGGGGGGGAGAGGGGAAAGTTAAGAGTTCGCACAAAGTCAAGTTAATCAGGCTCTGAGGGACAAGGCAATCATTAGGGAGTGCGTAACATCTGCTCCCGACTCCATATGTTTCCCCTTGATCGTCATTTTTATTCAGCTTCGCGTCATTTAAACCGATTCAGCGCCGTGGCAGGAAGCAAGCGCCTCTCATCCCCCTCACTCTTGGCTTCTGGAGGAGGTCAGCGTTGCCAGATTGTCCTGCTCAGTCTTCCTACTAGCCGATTTTCGTCCCCAGAACTGTCTCCTCCACCTCAAAACTCGATTCATTTAGATTTATCGTTGAAATGGTTAATTAATGATGTCTTTCTGCAGTGGTTAAGTGTCAAAAACTGGAAATGCAATGTGCTCCAAACGATGATCTGGCACCGTTGGAGGAGGTGAAGGATACGCAGCCCAGAGTAAAAGAGAAGGGCGATATGCGTGTGATGAGTCCTACCGCTGGATTTGTTCAGTCTACCCTCGTTTCCCTTATTAGCCTGATCCTTTCCGTCACAGCTGGACAAGGTGAAGGATACGCGGCCCAGAAACAGAATAAAAAAGAAGGGTGATATGCGTGTGATGAGTCCTACCGTTGGATCTGTTTAGTAACTTCTCATTTTTCTTTTTGTCCTGATTCTTCTTTTCACGGCTGTAGGAGGTGAAGGACGCGCGGCCCAGAAACAGAGTAAAAGAGAAGGATGGTATGCATGTGATGAGTCCTACCGCTGGGTCTGTTTAGTAACTTCTCATTTTTCTTTTTGTCCTGATTCTTCTTTTCACGGCTGTAGGAGGTGGAGGATGCATAGAGTAGGGAGAGAATAAAAGAGAAGGATGTGGTGAGCATCTGGCGGTGGTTGGTGGTTGTGTTTAAGGACGTGTGATTTACTTCGCCAGATTTCATTTAGTGACACGCCACAGGAACCAGTACCTTTAAGTCCTCAAAATACATGCCTTCTTTTCCTTTCTTTCCCTTTTCCATTATCTGTTTTTTTTCCCTTTCTTTTGTTTATATTTTATTTACCATCAATCCAGGGCTATGAGAAATCAATCTGCTCTCTATCTGATTCTCTATATTATCTATACTTTTTTATCTTCCTATCTCTGACACACCACAGGAACAGTTCAAGGCGGCGAAAAGCAGAAGTGAAATAATGGACATGCAAAAAAAAATAAAGAAAGTTAAAACAGAAAAAACAAACAGAAACACGAACGAGGACATGAACTGGGACATGGGTCATAAAACATAAAGAAGAGACAGAAAAAGAGGAGAAGAATGAAGAAGGCATGCTTCTACTTCTTTCCTCACCTTAGCTGTGAGCACCGTTTTATCGTACTCGTATACGTCATTACCTGTACTGTTTCTGGCCCATAATTGCTGTAAAGAAGCACCAATCGTAATTATTAAATAACCATATATTTATGAAGGCAGTTATGTGTGATGAAGGCGGTTTTTTGGATCAAAATCGGGGAATAATAAGGCTGAGTGCGACAATCCTGGCAACGTCCTGAGTCAGTGTGGTGAGGCAAGAAGATGTATAGCATGAAGGACTAATTCTAACTCTCTTTCTTCACGGTGAATTTAGTAAAGGCGGAAGATTGTAAAGACTAGACGTACTTTTGTCTCGCCCTTCACAGCTCAGAGTCAGTATTAACTCGAGTCAGTATTAAGGACGTAATTCTAACTCTTTCTTCACGGTAGAATTAGTGCAAAGGCGAAGAATTCTATAAGTAAGACGCACTTTTGTCTCGCCCTTCACAGCTCAGTCAGTTAGTGTTAAGGCGAAGAATTGTATACCATGAACAGGACGTAATTCTGACTCTTTCTTCACGGTAGAATTAGTGCAAAGACGAAGAATTCTATAAGTAAGACGCACTTTTGTCTCGCCCTTCACAGCTCAGTCAGTCAGTGTTAAGGCGAAGAATTGTATAGTATGAACAGGACGTAATTCTAACTCTTTCTTCACGGTAGAATTAGTGCAAAGGCGAAGAATTCTATAAGTAAGACGCACTTTTGTCTCGCCCTTCACAGCTCAGTCAGTCAGTGTTAAGGCAAAGGATTGTATAGCATAAGTAAGACAAGCTCTCCGGAAAGGTCTGCTTGTATGGACTTCACTTCCTTGCTTTTCCCCGCACGACCAGAAACCCTGAAAGAAGGATAATGCCCTCAGGAACAGTGTAAAGGTGAACGATACTCTATGGCATCAATAAGACGAATTCTCCCGTACGTAGGATCTGCTCGCAGGGACACGAGATCAGAGGCCCTTTTGTGATGCTAATGAGCCTCCAAGAAGCCGCCCTGAACCCTGTGGGAGAGGGGGGGGGGGGGAGGGGAGACGTGTGTTGGTGTGACGTAACTTACCTTGTGTGTACGCATTCAGGTTGTGTTTGCTATCATGTCCTTGCCATTCTGATCTGGGGGGAAAATTTTCTCTTGAAAATTTAGCGGATGTATAGAATGTTTAAGAGGTCAGTGTAGGTTTAGTTGTACAGTAATGCAACGTAATTAGATCTTATAGCAGGACAATTTAGGCTCATTTTAACCTGGTAGCTACGGGGGTCATGTTTTTTAAAGGCCCTTCCTTCTCAGCGAAAAAAATGAGAAAAATTCATCACTCGCGCAAACCATTTCATAATATATATCAACGCGTTTTTGATCAGTTTATGCATCATCTATTTTGGGGGGCTTATATCAAGGCAAATATTTGGCCCGTCGCTGGTACACGGTAAAGCCACAAATTTGGCCCGTCGCTGGTACACGGTAAAGCCACAAATTTGGCCCGTCGCTGGTACACGGTAAAGCCACAAATTTGGCCCACAAATTAATTTGGTCGTCCTTTGGTATACGTTAAAGCCACAAATTTATACGGTAAAGCCACAAATTTGGTCCGTCGCTGGTACACGGTAAAGCCACAAATTTGGCCCGTCGCTGGTACACGGTAAAGCCACAAATTTGGCCCGTCGCTGGTACACGGTTAATAGTACAACAATGCAAGCTTGGTCTCATAGAATGTCAGTGTTTGTTCAGTTTTACATTAAGACAGTGCAAATTAAGTCTTACGAAAGGACATTTTAGGCAGTCAGACACATACTCGTCCACTGCTTGTTCTGTCTTATCCACTGGAATTATAAGAAAATAGACGGAAAAGTAAATATCTCACATATCACTCATCCTTTTTTATGTAAAGGAGACAGACGAAGAGGAAAAAAAGGTAAAATAGAAATCCCCTTAAGAAAAAAAATACCGTTTGACAGTTCGTTACCCTGTCCTTCTAATTCTGATCAAGGTTAAAAACTGCTCCTGAAACTTATTAAACTTACGTATAGAAAGTCAAACAGATCAATGTACCTAGGTTAGGTTTTACAGCAAGACAGTGTAAGCTTTTTTCAATAGTTATTTCTTTGCTTTCATGATGTTCTTTCCCCATGTTTGTCCTGTCCTTCTTTTGACCCTCGACTGCTTTCTCTAATGTAACAGTGCAAGTTTTTTCAATAGTTTTTTCTTTGCTTTCGTGATTTTCTCTCCCCATGTGTTCCCTGTCTTTCTTTTGACCCTTGGCTGCTTTCTCTGGTGTGAAAAAAAAATTTAAGTCTTACAGTAAGGCAATGAAGGCTCGGTGTTAGGATAAGAAAATAAAATAAAACTCTACGGCCACTCCAAGTATATTTTCCATTGTTTTTTCTTTGTCCTCATTTTTTTTGCTTTATATTTGCCCTTGACTGTTTCCATTCGATCTAGAAAAAGAAAGTTAAGTCTTACAGTAGGGCAACGATGGAAGGCTCAGAATTAGGAGAAGAGAAGAAAAGAAAACTCCGATCGCTTCAAGTTCATTTACCATTGTTTTTTTCTTTGTGTTTTCTTTATGTTCTTTCCTCATGTAATTTTTTTTTTGCCCTTTACTTCTTCCTCTGATGTAAAAAAAACATAAAATTAAGTCTTGGGTAGGTGAATCGAGGCTTAGTTTTAGAATGAGAAAAAAATAAAGAAAACTCTACGATCACTCCAAGATTTTCCTTTGTTTTTTCTTTGTCTTTTCTGTATATTTCTTTCCTCATGTATTTTTTCTTTGCCCTTTACTTCTTCCTCTGATGTAAAAAAAACAGAAAATTAAGTCTTGGGTGGGTAAATGGAGGCTCAGTTTAAGGATGAGAAAAAAAAATAAAGAAAATTCTACGATGACTCCAAGTTTATTTCCCATTGTTTTCTTGTGTGTTTTCTTCAAGTATTGCCTTACTAACTTTCCTAATTAAGTTTTAGGTAGGTAAGTCGAGGCTCAGCTATAGGAGTGAATAAAAAAAAACTCTCCGGTCACTCCTCCCTTCAATCAGGCGAGTGTGTAAGCCTAACAACAGGTAAAAGTTAAGTGACTGGAGACGGAGGCAACAGCAAGGGCGGTGACAGGTGGACGGACAGGTGGTCGGGCGGCAAGAGACAACGGGAGAAACATTTAGTGGACCGAACCCAAATTTTTCTTCTTTTTATCCCGTTTTTTTCTCTTTTTTTTTTTTTTAAGGGGGAGAAAGGGGGCGGAGGGGCTGTCATTCCGAAGCTCCACCGACGCCTTTCCCTTTTTTTCTATTTTTCCTATTTTTATCACGACTCGTTCAATTAATATATTCTTTCCCTTCCCGACCTTGACCGTTCAGAAGAGTCAAAATATCCACTCGTTCGTTTATTTAAGTTTTCCATCCTCGCCGCTTCGCCACCACAGCCTCCCCTTCACCCATCAATCACGCAGCCAGACAGACGGACAGAGGCGGACAGACAGACAGACAGAAGGGCAGACAACTAGCAAAACTCCCATGACCTACAAACCCATGAATACACAAACACATACACTGACAGACAGACACACACATACTCTTTCATTGTTTGTGTCCATCCTTTAAAGATAAGAGAGATTGAGAGAGAGAGAGAGAGAGAGAGAGAGAGAGAGAGAGAGAGAGAGACCTAGGAAAAAAAGACATCTTCCGTATCACTCATTTTTTTCCGGCAAATGAGACAGACGAAGAAATAAAATAAAAAAAGTATATGATAGAAATACCCTCAAGAGAAAAAGAATTACGGAAGTTCTTCTTGAGATAAAACGTATATTTAGAGCGATTAAAAGCTCACCAAGGCGAACTCTTAACTAGTCTTGTACATCCGAGAGTGAATCAGGTTAATAGTAAGAGGAATTTCAGAGAGGTAATACTGAACATTGCATGCACTCAAACTCTGGGAATGGAACAGGGGGATGGACTTAAAAATTCATGTTGACTGACAGACTGTGAGAGAGAGAGAGAGAGAGAGAGAGAGAGAGAGAGAGAGAGAAACGAAACACAATTACCCACATAACATTATTTTCACTTCAAGATTCAGGGAACAGATATAACGCAGAGGGAATCTAATCTGATGGGATGAAACACTCCTGATCGTCCTTCCCTTATTCAATGGTTTAACGGAGCATGACCTGGTACCCGACGCTGACCCCTTTCTCCCCTTCCCTCCCCTTCCCTTCCCCCTTCCTTCCCTCCCTTCCCTCCCTCTCACTCACTCCACCTCCTTCTCGCCCCTCCCTCCACCTCCTACCCTCACCTTCCTTCTCCTTCCTCACTCCTCTTCATCCACTGCCCTCCCCTTCCTTCCTCCTCCTCCTCCTCCTCCTCCTCCTCCTCCTCCTCCTCCTCCTCCTCCTCCGTCCCATCCCCTCTCTCCCCTGACCTTCAAAGATCAAACGGCACTTCCCTTCTCTCCCTTCCTCTCTCCTTCCTTCTCACTCCTTATCCTCTCTCCTCCCTCCCACTCAATTCCCTCTCATCCCCTCTCACTTAACACCGGCCTCCTCACCCTCTGCCCACTCATCTCCACCCCTCTCTTCTTCCCCAAATTGAGTCCCCTTCATTCCCCTCAGTTCCCTTCCTCTCCCCTTTCTCTCTCTTACCTTTGTTCTTTCTTATCCCTCTCTTCCCTTTTATCTGACTCCGTATCTGTCCCCTGTTTCCTCATCCCCCCTTTTCTAATTGGCAGCCCTCTCACTCCTTCTCTTCCTACCTCTCTTCTTCATCTCCCGCTCATCCTCTCACACTAAATGCCCAAGTTACTCTTCCTCTTCCTCTTTCCTCATCATCTAACACCTCTCCTTTCTCTCCTTTCACCCTCTTCTCTCCCTCACCCCTATCCCTCTCATCCATCCTCCTGATCGAATACCCTACCTCCTCCTCCTCCTCCATCTCCTACTCCTCCTCCCCTCTTCACCCCTTGGCGGCTTTGATGTTCAGCTTCCGTTTACACCAGAGCGAGTGTCTCTTGGTGGCTCTGCGTCTTCCCGGCTTCGCGTGGGTCTCCTCTTGGGTTTCAATGTGTCTGTCTCTCTCTGTGTCTCTCTGTGCTCGCGTTTCCCTAATGGCGTGTGTCTGGATCCTCTGAGCGCCCAGGTTTTGGTTTACATTAGCAGTGTGGTGATGCGGATGGGGAGTAGTGGTCGTGTGTGTGTGGGGGAAGGGATCGTGCTGTGTGTGTGTGTGTGTGTGTGTGTGTGTGTGTGTGTGTGTGTGTGTGTGTGTGTTCCACCCTCCCCTTTCCCGTGTCTGTATCTCCAAATTACCAAGTTTTTATGTTTTCCTTTGTCTTTCTGTATGTGTCCTTGTATGTCCTGTGTGTCTCTGAATGTGTCTCCATTTGTGTATTCATGTTTCCTTGCATGTTTCTTTGTGTTTCCATATCTCCGTTTGTCTGTATCCATGTTCCTATGTGTCCTTCCGCTTGTTTATATATCATCTGTGTCCTCTGTATCCCTGTGTCTCTTTGTCTATTCATACTTCATAGCCTGTGTCTTTATCTTTACGTATCCCCATCTGTCTTTATCCTGCATCCATGTCCCTATATGTCCCGCTACTTATGTATGTATCCTCGCGTGTCCCCCGTGTCCCCGTGTGTCCCTCGGCGGTGGCTCAGGTGGCCGCGTCCGCCCCCGTCGCTTTACTCTTCCTTGGTTGTCATTTATTGGCGCCGCGGCCGAGGCATTCAGGGGCGGGTGCTGGGGCAGGGCCGAGGCGAGTCCCCCCCCCCCCCCTCCTCCTTCTCCCACCTGACCGCTGCTAATGTAGTCACGCTCACCGGTTACCTGCCCTTAATTAGGTTTGCCGCGCAAGTATCTTTCTTTATTGCTTTACGAGGCTTTGTTTGACTACCTGTTCTGATTTTGTGAGTGTTAGTGTGTTTGTCTTTCTTACTGTGTGACTTTCTTATCGCTGTTATTCTTGTTGTTGTTAATGTTATTTTCTTACTGGTTGGTTAATTTTTTTTTTCCAACAAAGGAGACAGCTCAAGGGCACACAAAAAAGGAAACAATAATAAAAAAAAAAAGCCCGTTACTCGCTGCTCCTAAAAAGAATCCTAAGAGGTGCTGTATGACTTTTCTTACCGCTGTTATTGTTGTTGTTGTTGTTGTTTTCTTTTATTACTCTTATTTTTACGATCATTTATTACTGCTTTATTTTTTTCATCTTTTTCTATAATACTTTTTCCTCGCTTTCCTATTGTTTTTTGTTGTTTTCTTATGTCATATTATTAGTTATTTATTCTCATTTTATTTATTTCATCTATTATTGTACACTTTTTATCGTTGTATTATTGTTTATATTGACTTATTATTGTCTATATTACTTTATTTATCCTTCTTATACTTTCTTTAATATGCTACTTTACTTTTTATCGCTTTTATTGTTGTTTATGTTATTTTTATCGCTACATTATTACAACTATTTATTATTATCAGTATTCCTATTTTATCTCTCACTCTTATTACTCTTTATCGCTTTATTATTGACGTTCATGTTATTTTCTTATTACTTATATAACTACAATTACTTATTATCATCATACTTATCACTTACGCTTATTACTTTTATCGCTGTTTTGCTCCTCTTTGTGTTTCTTTTTATTGCTTCACCGACTTATATGAAGATCAATATTAGGCTTAGCTCTACGTAATATTGGAGTTATAACTTGTCCGTATTGCCAGATATGACCACAAGTGTACGGAACTCTCTCTCTCTCTCTCTCTCTCTCTCTCTCTCTCTCTCTCTCTCTCTCTCTCTCTCTCTCTCTCTCTCTCTCTCTCTCTCTCTCTCTCTCTCTCTCTCTCTCTCTCTCTCTCTCTCTCTCTCTCTCTCTCTCTCTATCTATCTATCTATCTATCTATCTATCTATATTTACTTATCTAAGAAGCAGAAAGAGGGAAAAGAGGAGGATGGCGCTGACCGATAAGGGAAGGAAGGAGGGAGAGAGGGAAAGGAAGATGATGTGAAAAGGAGAGAAGATGTTGATAAGTGAGGAGGAGAAAGAGGAATAGAAGTAAAGAGGAAAGAGAGGAAGAGCTGAGTTGGGTGGGGAAAATAGGGAGGTGAGGAAGAGGAAGAAGGAAGGAAAGGAAAACGGGAAGACAAACCAAATGAAGGGAAGAAAAAGGAAAAGGGACAATAGGGAAAGACAGGTAAGGAAAGAGACAGAGAGAATGGGTTATAGGGGTCAGGCTGAAGGGGAGGGGGGGAGGGGGCGGGGGTAAGGTTCGGGTGGTGGACTGGTCAGGATTGGAAAACAACACTAATCTTTAATGAGCAATTACTGGCGTGTGTGTGATTGGTTCGCTTAATCGCCCAGAATACTGATCATTTCCGACTAATTGGATGGGCGGCGAGCGGCAATGAAGGGCGTCTTTTTTGGCTGGTGCTGCTCGGGTTGAGGGGCGGGAATGGGGAGGAAATGGGGGAAAGGGAGAGGAGGAACTGTCAACGTGATGGGTAAAAGGGAGGAATAAGGAAAGGTGAGTGGACAGGTAGCATTTAGTAGCAGTAGTTGTTGTAGGGAAAAAAAGGAAAAGAGGGAAGGGAAGGGGGAGAAGGGAAAGGGGTGATGTGATGGGTAAAGGGACGAATAAGGAAAGGTAAGCGGAGAAGTAGCATTGGTTGTTCTTGTTATAGGGAAAGAGAGGCAGAGGAATGAGGAGGGGAAGGGTGAAAGGGGAAAGGGGAGAGGGTCAGTGTGATGGGTCAAGGGATTTATAAGGAAAAGTAAACGGAGAAGTAGCAGTAGGAGTTGTTGTTGTTGTTCTTGTTGGGGAAAGAGCGACACAAGGAAAGAGAAAGGGGAAGAAAAGGGAAAGTGTTGTTATTGCAGATGTTATTGTTGTAGATGTTGTTATTGTTGTTTTGTTATTGTTGTAGGGTGCAAGGGTAAGCTAGAGGGAGGGAAAAAGTAAGTGAAGCAATAATTATGTGAGTAATGGTTAAATTGAAAAATAGTTGAAGGGGAGACAAGAGGAAGAAGACAGGTAAAGAAAGGAAGATAAACAGACGAGGGAAGAAAATAGAAAACTCACGGTGAAGAAAGAGAAAAGGAAAGGGTGAGGGAAGAAGTATTAATAAGGAAGGGAGAAGCATATGAAAGGGGAAGGAAAGAGAGAAAGAAAGGGAGCAAGAAGAAACAGAAAAAGGTAAGTGATTGCAAAAGAAGGAAAGCAGGAAGGGAAATGGAAGGGGAAGGAAAGGTAGAATTGGGTGAGTTAGCAAAAACAATGAGGAAAAAAAAGAAAAATAAGAAAATAAATAGATGTAATAGAAGGAAAGTGTGAAGAGAAAGATAAGGGGCAGGAATAGATGGGTTGGATAAGCTAGCAAAAAACAATAAGAAAAAGACAAGAAAAAAAGAAAAAGAAAAAAAGGAAACAGATGCAATAGAAAAAGAGTGGGAAGGGAAAGATTATGAGGAAAAAAAGGTGGTTAAAAAAAAGATTACCTAAAAAATAACAATAAGAAACACGAAAAATAAGAAAAGACGAAAAAAAAATAAAAAGAAGAAAAGTAAATAGATGCAATAGAAAAAAATGGGAAGGGAAAGATTATGAGGGCATAAAAGGTGGTAAAAAAAGATTAGCTATAAAAAAAACACAATAAGAAACAGACGAAAAAAAAGAAAAATAAGAAAAAAATAATATAGATGCAATAGAAGAAAAGTGGGAAGGGAAAGGTTATGAGGGAAAAAAAGGTGGTTAAAAAAAAAGATTAGCTATAAAAACACAATAAGAAACAGACGAAAAAAAAGAAAAATAAGAAAAAATAATATAGATGCATAGAAGAAAAGTGGGAAGGGAAAGGTTATGAGGGAAAAAAAGATGGTTAGAAAAGATTACCTAAAAAAAAAAACAATAAGAAACAGACGAAAAAAAAGAAAAATAAGAAAAAATAATATAGATGCAATAGAAGAAAAGAGGGAAGGGAAAGGTTATGAGGGAAAAAGAGATGGTTAGAAAAGATTACCTATAAAAACACAATAAGAAACAGACGAAAAAATAAGAAAATAAAAAGAAATCGAAATAAAAGAAAACACGAGGTAGAGTTTAAAGTTCATTTCGTGCCAGTAACGGTTTAGGGCTGAAATACGCGATGTCACAGAGATGGATGATTCGTGTGGGCGCGTGCGTATACTATTTACTCCCTCCCTGCCCTTCCTTCCTCTCCCTGACCCCCCTCACCCCCTCCCTACACTCCCTTACTCCCTCTTATACACTCCCTCAACCCCCTTACTTCCTCTCCACGACCCTTCTTATGCTCTCCCTTCAATCCTTTACTTCATCTCCACGCCCCCTTTACTCCCTCCCTACTCTCCCTTACACTCCCTTACTCCCCCTTACACACTCCCTAATCCCCCTTACTTCCTCTCCCCGACCCCCTTACTCCCTCCCTACATTCCCTTACACTCCCTTACTCCCCCTTACACACTCCTTAATCCCCCTTACTTTCTCTCCACGACCCCCCTTACTCCCGCCCTACACTCCCTTACATCTCTCTACACACCCTTACATACTCGCTTTCTTTTCCCCTTTCCCTTTTTTTCCTCCTCCTTTTATTTAATTTCCTTCCCTTTCCTCTTTCTCTAATTCTTTCCTCTTCTCTTTCTCATTTCTTTGTTTCTGTGTTCCTTTTATTTTTTTTTCTTTCTTCCGTCTTCCTCCTCCTCTCCCTCTATCTGTCTTTTAATCTGTTTGCCTACCTTCCTATTTATCTTTCTATTTATGACGCGGCTCTAACTTCCTGTCCTAGTCGTAACAACTACAAATTAAATAAACGAGAGGTCTAACATTTTTCTGGCTATACTGGAATGTAATAAACCACACATTTTGCTTTCCCTTATAATATCCTGTGTATGTGTGTGTGTGTGTGTGTGTGTGTGTGTGTGTGTGTGTGTGTGTGTGTGTGTGTGTGTGTGTGTGTGCAGCAGGGAAAAAATAGAAAGTAGAAATATGAAAGCTCTTAACTTCAGGTGTATGTATTTATGTTTGTGTGTTTGTTTCCTTCTTCTTTTCCTTTTTTTTTCCTCCGCTGGGATTTCGTTTCATTTCGCCTCGAGCAAGAAAGTGACGCCGTAGAGCAAGAATCGTTCACCTGAGTGTCACCTGTCCCAGCCACCTGCCGCAACGGATGTAAAACAGATAGCCAACGCTCCATCCTGCCCTCAAAAGCCTGTCCTTGGAGGGGTGACCGAGTTTTCTCTCCCTTCCCCTCGCCTTCCCTTACATGCCCTCTCCCCTCCCTTTCCTTCCCCTAACCTCAACTCGCCTCGCCTCCCTCCCTCCTCCTCTCCCCTTCCTTCCTTCCCCTCACCTCCCCTCCCTCTCTCTTCTCACTTCCTTCCTCTTCCTTCCTCCTCCCTTCCTTCCCCTCACCTCACCTCGCCTCACCTCCCCTCCCCTCTCTTCTCACTTCCTTCCTCTTCCTTCCCCTCCTCTCCCCTCCCCTTCCTTCCCCTCACCTCACCTCGCCTCACCTCCCCTCCCCTCTCTTCTCACTTCCCTCCTCTTCCTTCCCCTCCTCTCCCCTTCCTTTCCTTCCCCTCACCTCAACTCGCCTTACCTCCCCTCTCCTCTCTTCTCACTTCCCTCCTCTTCCTTCCCCTCCTCTCCCCTTCCCTTCCTTCCCCTCACCTCAACTCACCTCACCTCCCCTCCCCTCTCTTCTCACTTCCCTCCTCTTCCTTCCCCTCCTCTCCCCTCCCCTTCCTTCCCCTCACCTCACCTCGCCTCATCTCCCCTCTCTCCTCACTTCCCTTTTCTTCCTTCCCCTCCCCTCCTCTCCCTTTCCCTTCCGTCGCCTTTCCCCTCCTCTGTTTCTCTCCCCTCATGCTTCTTTTCCTTCCTCCCATACATTTATTTCCCTCCCCTTCCCTTCCCTCTCCTCCCCTTCCTACCTTACTCTCCCCTATCTCTCCTCCCCTCCCCTACCATTGCCCTCCTTTCCCTTCCCTCTTACATTTTTTCATCCATACTTGCCCCCCCCTCTCGCTCCCCTGCCCTCCCCTCCTTCTCTCCCCTCACCTGATATTGCCCTCCTCCTCCTTCCCTCTTATAGATTTTTTTTACTCCTTGTCCTGCTCCTCCATATTGGGTTTTTTTTCCGTTCTCCTTCTCCCTCATTCTTTTTTCCCCTTTCTTTTTTTTCCCTTCCCCTTGACCTCCTTCTTTTCTTCTTTTTTTTGCGGACACTTTCTCCCCTGTGCAGTCTATTCCCCTTTTTCTTTTATTTTTTCCTCCTCCTCCTCCTCCTCCTCCTCCTCCTCCTCCTCCTCCTCCTCCTCCATTCATTTTCCTCTCTTCGCAATCTTCCTTCTCCACTTCCTTTTTCTTTCTTTTTCTTTTTCTGTTTTGCCCTTTTTTTTGTTTTGTTTTTGTCCTCCTTTCTTATCCTTTTTTCCTCATTTTCTTTTTTTTTCTCGTTCATCTCTTTATCTATATCTATCTATCTAGCTATTTCTGACACGGTTCCAACTTAACCTCCTCCTTCTCCTCCTCCTCCTCCTCCTCCTCCTCCTCCTCCTCCTCCTCCTCCTAGTCTTCCTGTTTTTCACTTCTTCGTTGCCTTCTTCCCCTTCTTCTTTTCTTGTCTCTCTCATTTACTCCTTCGTACATCATTACTCTCTTTCCTCCACTCCCCTCTTTCTCTCCCCTCTCCTTACGTCCCCTCTACGTCTTCTTCTTCCTCCTCTTTTTCTCTGTTTTCTTTCTCTTCTTTATCTCCCCTTCCGCCTTCACCCTCTTCCTCCTCCTCTTCCTCCTCCTCCTTCTTCCCTCCAAATGGCGTCTTCTTCGCATCATTTTTACCTCCTCAACGCATTTTCCTCCTCCTTCTTTTGCATCATCTCCTCATTCCTCTCGCTGCCTCCTCCTCCTCCTCCTCCTCCTTCTCCTCCTCCTCCTCCTCCTCCTCTTCATTCCTCCTCAGTCCTCTTGTCGCATTTTTATTAATTTTCCTTCTTCTTCTTCTTCTTCTTCTTCTTCTTCTTCTTCTTCTTCGTCTTCTTCATTTGAACCAGCTTGTGGCTTTTACTTTTTTTTCCTTGTAATAATCCTCTTTCTCCCTCTCCTCCTCCTCCTCCTCCTCCTCCTCCTCCTCCTCCTCCTCCTCCTCCTCCTGCTGCTCTTTCCCTTATTTCTCTTACTGTGTCTTCTTTTTTATGTTAGTTCACCGTTTTCAGTCTTTCCATTTTTAGTCCTCCTCCTCCTCCTCCTCTTCCTCCTCCTCCTCTTACTTTGTCATCTTCATTCTCTCTCTCCTTTTTGTGTCTCTTATTTTTTTGTTCGTCTTTAGTCTCTCTACTTTTTTGTCTCTCCTTTCCTTTTTTACCTCCTACTCCTCCTTCCCTACCCCTACCCCTCCTCCTCGGCCTCGCGTCTCCCCCCCCCCCCCTCCCCCCGTGAAAATTTATATGTTTGTCGGCGTAAAATACGGTGTCGCTCTCACCTCCCATTTACCGTGAGTCCAGGTAATCAGATTATGGTAATGCCGCCCGCGCGTGGAAAGCTAAGGAGAATAGAAGAAAAGAGCGTCTGTCTTTTTTTATTCTCTCTCTCGCTCTCTATCTCTCCCGCTTTGTCTTTTTTTTCTCTCCCCTTCTCTCTCTCCGTCTCTCTCTCTTTCTCTCTCTCTTTGTGTGTGTGTGTGTTTGTGTTTTTCTGTTGTTGCGATTTTCTTGGTTCTGTTTTGTTTTGTTTTGTTTTCTTGTTGTTTTTTGTACGAATTGCTTTTATTTTTTTTCACTACTTTTTTTTCCTCTCATTTGGTATGTGTGTGTGTGTGTGTGTGTGTGTGTGTTCTTGCATATCCCTTTGTCTTTTTAGCTTTCTTTATCCCTGTATTCCATTGTTTTCTCTCTCTCTCTCTCTCTCTCTCTCTCTCTCTCTCTCTCTCTCTCTCTCTCTCTCTCTCTCTCTCTCTCTCTCTCTCTCTCTCTCTCTCTCTCTCTCTCTCTCTCTCTCTCTCCTCATCATACATTCTTTACACTTTAAACACATTTCTCTCTCTATTGAACCTGACACCAAGTCTTACCTGGACTGTGTATGTCTCTGGAATAGTGTGTGTGTGTGTGTGTGTGTGTGTGTGTGTGTGTGGGGGGGGGGGTGGGTGGGGGGGGGGGGGGGGTTGGTGGGTGAGGGACTTTGTATTCCGTCTCTACTTCATGCCCTTCTCCCTCTCCCTTTCCCTCTCCCTCTCCCTCTCCTTCCCTTGGTATGCTAAGTAGTAGAGAGGAACAACCCTTTTTCAACCCACTTCCAGCGTTTTCAGGGCTCTCAGGGATTCATCGCAGCCTCCCCTCGCACGGCGCTCGTCCCCCGTTTTCTATGATGTTCCCCTTCTCTTATCAACCCTCAGTGAAGATCATCAGTAGATCGGTTAAGTTATTCCGTTTTCCTCCACGCTCTGAGATTAATCATTATTGCTGTTCGTGTGCCAGATGATGTGAATATGGGAAGGTAAATATGGCCAACACACACACACACACACACACACACACACACACACACACACACATACATACACAAATACAAACATACACAAATACACATACACACACATACATACACACTGTTTCAACCACTATTATTGCTTTTGCTACCACTGCTAATACTAATACTAATCAACATCCTTCGTACATCTTTCTATTTGGTCTTCATTTTCCTTCCTCCTACTTCTCTTCTTTATCTTTCTCTATCGACTTCTTTATTGTTTTCTACCACGCTATTTTCTTCTCTTTTTACCTCTTTCATCTTTTTTCCTTTTACTTTTTTCTTCTTTTCACTACTTATATTACTTATACCACTACTACACTGCTAATACTACTACAGCAACAGCCTCTATACACTTCTTTATCTAATCTACCTTACGAATACTCTAACACATCAATAGCCTCTCTATACACCTGAATTTCTACCTTCTATCTTGCCAATACTTAACATAATACACCAACAGCCTCCACACACCTTTTCTTACCTGGTCTACCTTTTCTCTCCCTATTCCTGCGTGATTAGATTAACAAGCAGGTAAGGAGAACAGGTGATAGGCGTGAAGACAGACAGGTGTAAGGGAGGGCAGGAATAACAGGGGATTGAATCGCAAGAGAGAAGGATTTAAGTGTTGAAGGAGGGATTTGAAAAGTGAGAGCAGGAATAATAGGGGATTGAAGCGTGAACGATGGACTTTAGCGTAGAGAAAAGGGATTTGAAAAGGGAGAGTAGAAATATCAGGGATTGAAGTGTATGAGAAATGGAGTTTAGTATAGAAGAAGTGGATTTGAAAGGGGAGGGCAGGAATAATAGAGAATCCAAGCGTAAGTGAGGTGGACTTGAGCGTAGAAGAAAGGAATTTGAGAAGGTAGGCTAGGAACAAGAGGGATTGAAGCCTAAGAAAGATGTAATTTGGCGTAGAAGAAAGGGATTTGAAAAAGAAGGACATGAGGAAGGAATTGGAACTTATGAGAAATGGAGTTTAGAGTAGAAGAAAGGGATTTGAGAAGGTAGGCTAGGAATAAGAGGGATTGAGCCTAAGAGAGATGGACTATGGCGTAGAAGAAAGGGATTTGAAAAGGAAGGACAGGAATAAGAGATCAAAGCTTGCGATAGATGAACTTTAGCGTAGAAGAAAGGGATTTGAGTCGCACCTCGCTGTCAAAAAGATATAAGAAAGAACGAGAAGGTAAAAATAGTATATATATATCGCAGGCCTTAATAAAGAGAAATCATGACAGTAAGAGCATTAAATTCTTCTTTTCAAAATTAATGACACGGGAAAGGCGTAATGGGGAAAGAGAGAACACATTATTATGGCGTAGCGTGAAGATGAAAGAGAACGCGGAGGAAAAGAAAGAGGATGAAGAAGGGACAGAAAGAAGAGTGCTGAGAGGAGAAAGAAGAGTGAGAGGAAATATAAAAGGCGGACGAGAAAGAGAAAGAAAAGGAATATAAAAGTTGTGAAAAATGGAGAAGTAAGAGGAAACGAAGGAAGAGTATAAAGAAGAGAAAGAAGAGTGAGAGGAAATATAAAAGGAGAAAGAAAAAGAGAAAGAAAAGGAATAAAAGTTGTGAAAAATGGAGAAAAAGGTAAAAGGAAACGAAGGAAGAGTACAAAGAGGACAAAGAAGGGATAGGGACACAAACGCTCCCCTTCCCTTGAGTCCCCCCTTCACACACGATGACTAATTAAGGTGATAGCAATCTCCTGGACACAGCCACAATCCTACCTGGCCTGAGACTGGACAGGTGAGCCGAGGAGGAGGCGAGGAGGCTAGGAGGAGGAGGAGGAGGAGGAGGAGGAGGAGCAGCTGGTAAAGAAGATGAAGACATGGAGAAGAAGCAAACGAAAGGTGAGATACATACAAGGAAGATGATGAAGAGGAAGAAGAGGAGAGGAGAACGAAGAGGAGGAGGAGGAGGAGGAGGAGGAGCAGCTGGTAAAGAAGATGAAGACATGGAGAAGAAGCAAACGAAAGGTGAGATACATACAAGGAAGATGGTGAAGAGGAAGAGGAGGAGAGGAGAACGAAGAGGAGGAGGAGGAGGAAGAGAAAGAGATGATGAAGCTAGAAAGGAAAGACGAACAGAGGGAAAAGTAATAAACGAAGGGTGAGAAACAGATAAGAAATATGAAGAAAAAAGAAGAGGAAAAAGGGAGGGAAGACAAGGAGGAGGAGGAAAGGAATGGGGAAGCGGCAAAAGAAAAATTAAGAGAAGGAAAAGAAATAAACGAAAGGTGAGATAGAGACAAGGAAGTGGATGATGGAGAATAGGAGGAAGAAGAAGAAGAAGAAGAGGAGGAGGAGGAGGAGGAGGAGGTGACAACGTTCCCGTCAAGTGAATCTCCTTCGCCTTTGATGTTTCTGGTCACTCGGCACCTGTGTTTGCCCGTCTGATGAGGGAAGAGGAGGAGGAGGAGGAGGAGGAGGCAGACGATATGAAGGAGTAAGGGAGGGGAGGGGGGAGGCATGTGCGTAGGATGAGAAGGAGCAGGAGCAGGAGCAGGAGCAGGAGCAGGAGCAGGAAGAGGAAGAGAATGAGACGGAGGAGGAGGAGGAGAACTAGAAGAAGAGGAAGAGAATAAAAACTTGTAGGAAGCGTCGCCAGATTAAGGAAGGCGGGCTAATGAGACAAAGGTGAGGCAGGTGAGGAGTGCAGAAAACTACCTGGATATCATAAAACGCAGGGACGAGGTAACGACGCTCTGTAGGACTTAAATATTAGAAGAGAAAGAAGAGGAACCAAGAGAAGCAACCACGAATAATGATAGTAATAATAAATGGAACTGTGTATGACTTAAATATGATAAAAAAAACAAAGAAAACAAGAGCTACCAACAAAAATAAAATTAAGTAACACTGTATAGGACTTGAGTATGAAAAGAAACAATGGAAAAACAAGAACTACCAACAAAAATAACAATAGATAACACTGTATGGGACTTGAGTATGAAAAGAAAGTGGAAAAACAAGAACTACCAACAAAAATAACAATAGATAACACTGTATAGGACTTGAGTGTAAAAAGAAACAAAGAAAACAAGAACTACTTAAAATAATAATGATAAAAAAAAACAGTCTAGGTCTTCAATATATAAAGGAAAGGAGGAAACCAAGAGTCGCCATCACCATCACCAATAATAATAATAATGACACTAATAATGATAATAAGGAATAAGTAATCTGCTTTTTCCCTCCCTCGGCAGACGGGAACTAATTAATGTTTTCGTTTCCAAGTCATTGTGGACGTTCCCGGATCACTGATGTTTTTAGATGAAGAAAATGAGACGCGGCGAGTCGTCCATTATTGAAGAAAATGAAAATTACCCCTTCCGGACGTACCCATCAATAGAGAGAGAGAATGTTATGGAGAAAGAGATGAAGATAAGAAAGGGAAGGAAGGGGTGTATATGCAAGAGAGAGACTCGAAGACAGACAACAGGAAGAGAATGAGACAGACAAACAGAAAGGCATATACACAGACAGACAGACAAACAGACAGATAGACAGACAGACAGACAGAAAGTAGACGACAATATAACAGAATACAGATAACCTACTACACACACACACACACACACACACACACACACACACACACACGTTCCTTGCTGATGGAGAGTATGTCCGTGTGTGCGTGTGTGTGTGTGTGTGTGTGTGTGTGTGTGTGTGTGTGCGTTAAGGGGAGGGGAGGGGGGAGGTAGGAGGCAGGCCTGATGACTGGATGACTGACTGAGTGACTGACTGACTGCGTCCTGACAGTCGCTCAGATAATTGAATGTTGACACTGCCTGAACTTGGTCTTCCTCGCCTGACTGACACACGACAATGAAAAGCGACTGAGCAATTAATTGTCTTAATTGCTAACGTAATAGACAGAGGAACCGCCACCATCACCACCTCCACCACCATCACCACCTCCACCACCACCACCACCATCGCCCCCACCGCCCCCGCCAGCTTCTCATCCCTGCCTTCCTCCCTTCATCTCTCTATCCCTCTCTATCCCTATCTATCTATCCATTTATCTTCTTCCGTTTAACCATTTGCTTCCTTCCTCACTCTTTCTGTATGTGTATATCTCTATCTATCTGCCTGTCTGTCTATTTCCATTTTATCCCTATACTTCCTTTCTCATCTTTATCTATCTCTGTATCTCTCCATCTTTATCTATCTATCAATCTGTCTACCTATTTATTTATCTATCTATCTCTATCCTTCCATTCAACCCCTTGCTTCCTCACTCTCGATCTTTCTCTCTTTGTATTTCTCTCTCAGTCTATTTACTTACCTGTTTCTCCTTCCATCCAATCCCTTGCTTCCTTCCTTTCACTCTATCTCTCTATCTATCTATCTCTGTCTACCTCTCTATTTCTCCTTCCATCCATGCCCTCGTTTCTTTCCTCTCTCAGTCATTATCTAGATCTATCTCTCTTTTTTTATCCCTTTAAGAAATACCGTCTTGTCATTTGACCTGGTTATTTCTGTGACCTGAGTTGACCTTTGAGAGAACTTCTGCGTCCCTTTTGTTCCATCTTTCCCTTTCTTTTTCCATTCCAGAAGAAATACCGTCTTGACCTCTTGACCTCCTTATTTCCGTGACCTGAGATGACCTTTAGGAGCCACTGTGTCCCTCTCGTCTTGCTCTTTTTTTCTTTTTTTTTGTAAGACGGAGACCTCTTCACTTCCTCCATAACCTCTCTTCTTCTTTCTCCTTTGTTCCCTTTCCTTTTTTGTGTTTTCTCTCTCTCTCTCTCTCTCTCTCTCTCTCTCTCTCTCTCTCTCTCTCTCTCTCTCTCTCTCTCTCTCTCTCTCTCTCTCTCTCTCTCTCTCTTTCCCTTCTTCCATTCCCTTCCCTTCCTTTCATCCTTCCTTGATCCCCCGTGTGCTTCCTTCCTTTCATATTCCTCCTTCTCCTCCTCCTTCTTTATCGTCTTGTCTCGCTCTTCCTCGTTCTCTTGTTTCTTCTCTCCGCTTTGTGTCGTGAAATTCTCGTTTCCATATTTTTATTTTCTTGTTTCTGTTTCTCGTGGTTTTCTTTTTTTCTTTCTTTTTTTTTTGCTCTCAGTTCTGCGTTTCCTCTTTGCTTCTTTTATTCTATTATTGTTGTTTCGTATCCGTATTTTTTTTTTCCTCTTTATCGTTATTCCTCATTATTTTTTTATCATCCCTTTCTCTTATTTTTTTTTTTTGCCTCCTTTCCATTTTTTGTTTTCCTTTTTATTCTTATTTTTTGCCTGATTTCCTTTTTTGTTTTCCTTTTTATTCTTATTTTTTGCCTGATTTCCTTTTTGCTTTCCTTTTTATCTGTTGAGGTTACGGAAAGGTCATTATGTTTCCCTACCATTTCCTCCCTTTTCTCTCTCTCTCTCTCTCTCTCTCTCTCTCTCTCTCTCTCTCTCTCTCTCTCTCTCTCTCTCTCTCTCTCTCTCTCTCTCTCTCTCTCTCTCTCTCTCTCTCTCTCTCTCTCTCTCTCTCTCCCAGAATCAAGACAGAGAGAGAGAGAGAGAGAGAGAGAGAGAGAGAGAGAGAGAGAGAGAGAGAGAGAGTCAATGATTTTGTTTCGTTCTTTTTTAATCAGTTTTTATTTAGTGTGATTGTTTCGTTTTTTTCTGTGTGTATGTATTTTTTTGCCATCGCCGTTCCACTTTTTTTCAGTTTTCTTTCAATTTTCAGGTTTTTTTTTCATTTCGTTCCGTTCTTTTTTTATAATTCTGTTTCGGCCCTTTTTTTTTTGTCTTGATTTTGTTTCGCTCTCTTTTTCACTTTGTTTGTCGTCGCCGGTCTCATTTCGCTGATGCTGCGCTGGAAACTTTTCTCATCACGAGGAGCAAGACGCGGGCGCGGTCGGGGATAATTAAGGGAAAAAGTGGCTATTTTCCTCCACTGAATTTGACTAAAGGTGCGACGACGGGCGTGTGTGTGTGTGTGTGTGTGTGTGTGTGTGTGTGTGTGTGTGTGTGTGTGTGTGTGTTCCCTCATTCCGTTAATTATGTTTACCTGAGCTGCCTTAGTGATGACAAGCAGGTGGGACAGGTGGAGGAAGATGTGCGGTATAACGAAGGTGAGGGAATAAGAACATAAGAACATAAGAACGTAGGAGTCTGCAAGAGGCCGGTAGGCCTGTACGAGGCAGCTCCTTTGAACCTAAGCTCCCGTGAATCTAACCCCACCTAATATCGCTGTCCATGAATTTATCTAATCTATTTTTTAATGTGACAATTGTATTGGCACTCACCACATGACCGTTAAGCCTATTCCACTCATCCACCACCCTGTTAGTAAACCAATTCTTGCCTATGTCCCTGTTGAATCTGAATTTATCCAGTTTAAACCCATTACCTCGTGTCCTACCCGGTTCTCTTACCAACAAAACCTTATGAATATCCCCCTTATTAAAGCCCTTCATCCATTTATAAACCTCGATCATGTCTCCACGCACCCTTTGCTTTTCTAGGGAATGCAAGTTTAACTGTGTGAGTCCTTCCTCGTATGGCAAGTTTCTCAACCCCTGAATCATCTTAGTCATCCTCCTCTGCACCGATTCTAACATTTTCATATCCATTCGATAGTAAGGTGACCAGAACTGAACCGCATAGTCAAGATGAGGTCTAACTAATGCTAAATATACAGTTTGAGGAAGACTTCGGCGCTGCTGTTGCTTACGCTCCTTGAAATAAATCCCAGTACCCTATTTGTTCGATTTCTAGCTTGAATGCATTGTGCCCTTGGACGGAGATCAGAGCTCACTAAGACCCCTAAATCCCTCTCGCACCCAGACCTGCTTATGAGAGTGTCATTTAACCCATAGTTATGAGAAGGGTTGTTCCTACCTACACTCAGAATACTGCACTTCCCTACATTGAACTCCATCTGTCATTTATCCGCCCAGTCATACAATCTGTTTAGTTCACCCTGGAAAATACTAGCGTCCTGATCCGACTCAATTACTCTACCGATCTTGGTATCATCTGCAAACTTAACTGACATCACTACTAATACCTGTATCTAAGTCATTGATATAAATAATAAACAAAAGTGGACCTAATACCGAACCTTGTGGGACCCCACTCGTAACACATCCCCAGTCAGATCTTTTACCATTGATTTGCACTCTTTGCTTCCTATTGCTAAGCCACGCCTTGACCCAGTTCAAAACTTTACCCTCTAATCCGTGAGCCTGTAAGAAGGTTGATCGAAGAGGATCGCGTTTAAATAGTTGATCCAGTTGCTTATAAAAATATTGCAGCGGTAGGGAAATTTACAGAAGAAGAAGCCTAATAAATAAAAGGAGGTTGAAGGAAGGGGATAGCGTTTAAATAGTTGATCCAGTTGTTAAGAAAAATATTGCAGCGGTAGAGAAATTTACAGAAGAAGCCTAATAAATAAAAGGGAAAGTGCGTACAGGTGAAGGTGTGTGGGTTAACGAAGGTGAGGGAAGGTGCGTACAGGTGAAGGTGTGTGGGTTAACGAAGGTGAGGGAAGGTACGTACAGGTGAAGGTGTGTGGGTTAACGAAGGTGAGGGAAGGTGCGAACAGGTGAAGGTGTGTGGGTTAACGAAGGTGAGGGAAGGTGCGTACAGGTGGAGGTGTGTGGGTTAACGAAGGTGAGGGAAGGTGCGTACAGGTGGAGGTGTGTGGGTTAACGAAGGTGAGGGAAGGTGCGTACAGGTGGAGGTGTGTGGGTTAACGAAGGTGAGGGAAGGTGCGTACAGGTGGAGGTGTGTGGGTTAACGAAGGTGAGGGAAGGTGCGTACAGGTGGAGGTGTGTGGGTTAACGAAGGTGAGGGAAGGTGCGTACAGGTGGAGGTGTGTGGGTTAACGAAGGTGAGGGAAGGTGCGTACAGGTGGAGGTGTGTGGGTTAACGAAGGTGAGGGAAGGTGCGTACAGGTGAAGGTGTGTGGGTTAACGAAGGTGAGGGAAGGTGCGAACAGGTGGAGGTGTGTGGGTTAACGAAGGTGAGGGAAGGTGCGAACAGGTGAAGGTGTGTGGGTTAACGAAGGTGAGGGAAGGTGCGTACAGGTGAAGGTGTGTGGGTTAACGAAGGTGAGGGAAGGTGCGAACAGGTGGAGGTGTGTGGGTTAACGAAGGTGAGGGAAGGTGTCTTGGCCGTACCCATTTTCTTGTCATGGATGAGGCGCTAAATCACATACATCCCGGGGCGAAATTTGAATACTGTCATGTGGCCTCTTCATTTGTCTTCCTTTTTCTTTCTTTTTCTCGTTCTTTTATGGTCTTGATTCACCCTCTGACCTTTCTTGTGTATCGTAAAAAGAATAGACACAATCATACGAGATTTATATTGGTTCATTTCTTTCTTTCTTTCTTTATTTATTTTATTTCGTTATTATTTTCTTAACCAATAGTGATTTTTCTTCTACCATATTCAACATATTCTAACATTTTCATTTGTTTATTTTGTTATCGTTATTTATTTGTGTCTTTATTTATCCTTGCCTAATTATCTTCAGTTAACCAAGAGTGGGGCTTTTCTTTGACTAACATATTCTTATTTACGTAATCTTTCTTTCTCTCTCGTGGTTTTCTCTCTTTCTGTGTTCTTCCTCTTTTTGTTTCTTTTATCTTATCGCTGTTTTATTTTATTGTTGGGTATTGTGTATTTCAGCTATTAACGTGTCCTTTCAAAAAACTACTTATTCTTTCAAACACACACACAGAAGCAGACGACTGATACCCAATCACGAAATCGCGTAAGGAGATAAAACCTGACTGTGTTAAGGCGTCGAAAATCAGGTAAATTAATGGAAATATCGACTTTCTATTCTCTCTCTCTCTCTCTCTCTCTCTCTCTCTCTCTCTCTCTCTCTCTCTCTCTCTCTCTCTCTCTCTCTCTCTCTCTCTCTCTCTCTCTCTCTCTCTCTCTCTCTCTCTATCTATCTATCTATCTATCTATCTATCTATCTCTATCTCTCTATCTATCTATCTATCTATTTATATCTATCTATCGAAATAAAAAACACCAACCACATCACTGCTTCTGTTCCTGTCGACAACCTCATCTCGGGAGACACAGAAAAAAAAGCCAATAATAGAGGAATGAATGATGAGAGCGAGGAGGGAGGGAAGGAATGATTGAGTGAATAGATGAATGAGTGAGTGAACGCATGCATGATTCAGAGGGGGAGAGAGAAGAGAGAGAGAGAGAGAGACAGGTTGAAGGGAAAGATTAGTCGTGGAGGAGAAGGAAAAGAGGCGGGTGAAGATTTTAAAGATAGTGACTTGGGAAAATGGGAGAAAGGATCGAGGAGTTTAATAAAGAAAGAAGGAAGGAAGGAAAGAAATGAAAGAAGAAAGGAAATTGGAAAGAAAATTAAAGAAAGGGAAAGAATGGACGAGAGGAGGAGAACCAACAGAATCGAGAAGTTTAATAAAGAAAGAAGGAAGGAAGGAAAGAAATGAAATAAAAAAGGAAATTGGAAAGAAAATTAAAGAAAGGGAAAGAATGGACAAAAGGAGGAGAACCAAGAGAAAGAGAATTAGAGAAGAATTAAATAGACCGAAGAACTGGAAGGAAGAAGCGGAAGTAAGAGAGAAAGAAAATCAAGTAAAGACAAAAAATAATTAATTAAAAGAAAACAAATAAGAAAAAACGTAAACAACAAATAAATAGACAAAAATCGAGGAGTAAATGAAAAAAAAAATACGAAAGAAAAAGCTTAAAAGGAGAAAAGGTAGAAAAGAAAAGAAAAAGATTTACCTGTGAGCTCAATCTAACCCCTTCACACCTGTCATTACCTTTCCAAACCCAACACAAAAAAAAAACTCGTCTCAAAGAATCCAATGAACCCTATAAAGAATCTAATAGCACAAATATAGACAATCCCTTAAACAATCAGCAGCGCAGGAGAGTATTCGATCCTAAACCCACTCAAAGAAGATTAACAAAGAAAACGAAAGAAAAAAAACAACAGGACCCATTAAACTCTATAGAGAATCGAGTCGTGAGTGTATAGATAATCCCTTTTGGAGTGAGTGGCGATGGAGTGTTTAATCCTTTGTCGCTGCGTCGGAAGGCTACATGATTACTCCCTTTCAGATCTGTTTGGCGTCCTCGCGCGCTGATTTGGCGTCGCGCGCGTTGAGAGTCTTGGCAAATGCTGATTGAGAGTAAGTTGAAATGGCCTATTGTTCCACTGTGCTCTGCTCCCTTTGCTCTGTGTCTCTCTCCTCCCTCTTCTCTCTTTCTCTACTCTCTATTCTGCTTCTGTATCTAGTGTTCTTTCTTTACCCTATCTCTCTCTCTCTCTCTGTCTCTCTCTGTACTCTCATCCCTTTCTTGTCTTCTCCTCCCTTTACTATGTCTCTCTCCTCCCTCTTCTCTCATTCTCTACTCTCTATTCTGCTTCTGTACCTAGTGTTCTCTACCCTATCTCCCTCTCTGTCTCTCTTTATACTCTCTTCCCTCTCTTGTCTTCTCCTCCCTTTACTATGTCTCTCTTTCTCCTCTCTCTTCTCTCTCTCTTTCTTGCTACTTTATGCTTCTGTTCCACCTCTCCTTCATCTTCTTAGTTTTCGGTTCTCTTTTCTTGCTCTTCTTCCTTTTTATGTCATTCTGTTCCCTTTTTTCCTCTTTCTCCTTGCTTTTTCTTGCTGTTTGCTCATCGTCATCCTCATCCTCATCCTTATCCCAGTTTTCACACACACACACACACACACACACACACACACACACACACACACACACACACACACACGCACACGCACACACACACTCTCCCCTCCCCCTGCTCCACATACATGAATACACAGGCCGCTCTTTAAATGTTCAATGGTTTGCTAATTGACGCTGCCTGAAAATTGATTCTGACTTTCGTTAAGCAAAGGGGAAGCGTGAGGCAGACGTTCACTTCAGCCCCAGCCAGTCCGCCAGTCATTTAGGCAGTGAATTAGGCCGTCAGGGAGCCAGTCAAGCAGTTTAGTTACCCAGTTAATAAGATAAGTTAGTCAGTAGTCAGTGAGTCAGGGAATTGGAGAGTCAGGGAGTCAGTCAGTCAGTTTAGTCAGTCAGTCAAACAGATTAGTTCATCAGTCAAATAAGTTAGTCAGTAGTCAGTGAGTCAGGGAATTGGAGAGTCAGGGAGTCAGTCAGTCAGTTTAGTCAGTCAGTCAAACAGATAAGTTCATCAGTCAAATAAGTTAGTCAGATATATTAGTCGGTCAATCAGTTAGGTACGTCAGTCAGTCAGGAAGTTAGCCAGTTAGCTAAGTCAATCAATTAGGGAACAGTTTGTTACTTAATTTGTCAAGGAGTCAAGTAGTCAGACGGTCAGGAAGTCAGTCAGTCAGTTACTCAGTCAATCAAGCAATCAATCAAAAGCAAATAATCAGGGAATTCAGTAGGTCAGGCAGTCGTCACTCACCCACTCACTCAGCCAGTCAGTCAGTCAGTTAGTTAGTCGTTCAATCACTCACTCGCCAGTCAGTCAATCATTCACTCACTCAGCCAGTAATCGCTCAATCACTCACAAATTCAGCCAGTCAGTCAATCAGGCAGCAAGTGAGGGACCCATTCACTCAGTTGTTCAGTCTTTCACTCACTCACTCACTCAGCCAGTAATCGCTCAATCACTCACTAATTCAGCCAGTCAGTCAGTCAGGCAGCAAGTGAGGGACCCATTCACTCAGTTGTTCAATCTTTCACTCACTCACTCACTCAGTCAATCATGCCAGTCAGTTAAGTCAGTGCATTGTGGTACCTTTGTATATCGCTGCCTCAGGAGTTGTCAGGTACCTGCGGCCCCTCACTCACCTGGTGCCTCAATACGCCCTAACTAACGTCTGAAAACCGCGAGTCACAAATCCATAAATCAATAGTCTTTGGAGTGGAGTGTTCCTTCTCCGGTTCTTGGTGAAATGACGAAGTGTTGGCATGAGTATTACGACTATTTTGGTTGTTACTGTTTTTATCCTCCTTTTCATCATCATCACTATCATCATCTTTCTCCTCCTCCTCATTATTTTTCTCCTTCCTATCATCATCATCATCTTTCTCATCCTTCTTATCATTTTTCTCCTCCTTATCTTTTTCTCCTCCTTCTCTTTCTCCTTCTTATCTCATCTTCACCATCATCATCTTTCTCATCTTCCTTATCATTTTTCTCCTCCTCCTCCTCCTTATCATCATCATCATCTTTCTCATCTTCCTTATTCTTTTTCTCCTCCTCTTTCTCCTCCTCCTCCTCCTCATCATCATCATCATCATCTTTCTCATCTTCCTTATCCTTTTTCTCCTCTTCTTTCTCCTCCTCCTCCTTATCATCATCATCTTCATCTTTCTCATCTTCCTTATCCTTTTTCTCCTCCTCTTTCTCCTCCTCCTCCTCCTCATCATCATCATCATCATCTTCTTCCTCATCCTCCGTATCCTTTTTCTCCTCCTTCTCTTTCTCCTTCTTATCATTATCATCACCATTATCATCTTTCTCATCCTCTTTATCTTTTTTCTCCTCCTCCTCTTTCTCCTCCTTATCATCATCATTATCATTCATCCTTCCACTGCATGTCACGAGTCCCTTCTAAACTCTTCACTCCGTTTCTGTTTTGTGTTTCAGGTTTCCAGTTTCTGTTTTGTGTTTCAGGTTTCCAGTTTCTGTGTCAAGGTTTCAAACACTTCATCATTCCATCACATCATCCGCTGACTCGCCTTCCCTTTGTCTTTACTTCATCACTTATTTCCCACTCCGTCACTTCTTTTGTCCACCTTCCACACGTTTTCTGTCCATCTCCATTTCTTGATATTGTTTTCTTTATCATGTTCTCTATACTTTGTTTGTTCTGTTAGCCATTAGAGTGTTGTTTTTTGGGCATTACGTATAAGATTTTTAATGTTGTTGTTATTATTATTATCGCTATTATCATTATTATTATTGTTATTATTGTTGTTATTGCTGCTGTTGCTGTTGTTGTTGCTGCTGCTGTTGTTTCTGTTGTCGTTCTGTCTTTCCGCGTCTCATATTTCACGGAGCAATGTTTTCCACTTGAGGAAGAGAGAATTAAATTAAAGGAGAGGCAAAGGACGATGAGGAGGAGGAGAAGGAGGAGGAGGAAGAAGAGGAACGTACCTTGGTGCTAATTAATGTGGTAATGAACGTTTTTTCTTTTTTTCTTTTCCCATCTCTCTCTCTCTCTCTCTCTCTCTCTCTCTCTCTCTCTCTCTCTCTCTCTCTCTCTCTCTCTCTCTCTCTCTCTCTCTCACATTGCGAAAGGCGTGAAGCAACTTTCTCTCCTTCACATTCCATCCCAACAATGACAGATGTTTGGTGGCAAAGAAAACCGAGTTGTCAGTGTAAATCTCAGGGAAGACTGATGTATTCATACGCAAAATCTTGGGTGTGTGAGAGAGAGAGAGAGAGAGAGAGAGAGAGAGAGAGAGAGAGAGAGAGACAGAAACGAAGAGAAAATGAAAGAAAGAGAAAGAAAATTGAAATTAGGAGAGAGAGAGAGAGAGAGAGAGAGAGAGAGAGAGAGAGAGAGAGAGAGAGAGTGGGCGTGAATATTCAATCAAACGAGCGATTCAGTACAATTTGAATCTAAATAACAAGCGATTAATAAGGAATTTTAAGAACATTAATTTATCTGATAATGAAAAAAAGTCGAAAGGAAAAATCGTTGTTATAAATATGCAAATGAAATTAACTCGCAGATTTCTAATAAAGAGTAGCTTCCCATTCTTTAGTTCGTCCCCTCCCTCCCTCCTTCCTTCCCTCCTCCCTTATTTCTTCCTTCTTTCCTTCCTTCCTTCTTTCCTTCCTTCTCCCTCCTTCCTTCCTTCCTTCTTTCTTTCTACTTCCTTCCTTCCTTCCTTCCTTCCTTCTTACTTTCCTTCTCCCTCCTTCCTTCCTTCCTTCCTTCCTTCTTACTTTCCTTCTCCCTCCTTCCTTCCTTCCTTCCTTCCTTCTTACTTTCCTTCTCCCTCCTTCCTTCCTTCCTTCCTTCTTACTTTCCTTCTCCCTCCTTCCTTCCTTCCTTCCTCCCTTCCTTCTTTCCTTTCTGACATTTCTATTATTGTTACTTTTCTTCCTTCCTCCTTCGTATTCCTTCTATATTCTTTCGTACCTTCCTTTCTTCACTTTTCACCTTTCTGGCTTTTTTTCAGCATTTCCTTCCTTCCGTTCTACATGTTTTCTTTCTCCGTTCACTCATTATTTTCATACTTCCTTCATTCCTTCCTTTTACCCTTTTGTTATCCTTCTTACCTTCCTTTTATGCTATCCTTTATTTTTATTTCAATTTTTCTTTAGTATCTTCATATCTTCCTTCTATACATCCATATTTTTCTTCATTTCCCGTTTTTTTCACTATTCCCTCACCATCCAACCTTGCTTCCGCCCTTCACCTCACCCACACAACCAATACAACACCACAACACACCTGCAATTAACGCCGATCCACCTGTCCCTCCCACACCTGAGTTCCTCTAATACCTTTTCCTTCCACCTACAGCTTTCCCTTTCCCCTCGGAGCGTCCTCAGGCCCTCTGGTGGCACTGGAAAGCAATATTCGTAAAAGCCATCTTCGCGAGAACGATCCGAACCCACTTTAGGCCCCGTGATGAGTCGTGAGTATAGGTGATTTGAAACTCATTGTTGTGATGGAGTTAACGGGAAAAGCTCTCTCTCTCTCTCTCTCTCTCTCTCTCTCTCTCTCTCTCTCTCTCTCTCTCTCTCTCTCTCTCTCTCTCTCTCTCTCTCTCTCTCTCTCTCTCTCTCTCTCTCTCTCTCTCTCTCTCTCTCTCTCTCTCTCTCTCTCTCTCTCTCTCTCTCTCTCTCTCTCTCTCTCTCTCTCTCTCTCTCTCTCTCTCTCTCTATCTCTTCTTCTCTCTCTATCTCTTCCTCTCTCTCTCTTTTTGCGTTATCACCATTTCCTGATTTGCTTGCTCTCCTTAATTGTTTCTTTCCCTTTTTGTTTTGTTTTTAATATACGAGACAAAATAATCTGGTTTTCCACGTCTGTTTTTCTTGTCTGAGTGTTCTGAAAAAATATTCGCTTGTTTCCTTTATTTCCCTTATACCAAAAACTATCCACATGAGTTTCATATAAAGTAATCACAGAAAAATATCATCAGTTTTCATCACCCTCCACATTCAAATTTGTTTTCTTTGCCTATCAGCTCAATATTTGCACCTGTTTTCATTGCCGTCCCTATGAATTGCACCTGTTAATGGCTCTCAAAATTCACCTGTCTTCATTGCCCACTAAAATAACACCGCACCTGCCTCCATTATGATTAGTTTCTCCCCAAAAGTTCTCCTGTTTACTTTTTCCCTCCCTTAAAATGGCACCTGTCCATTGCCCCCCTCGCAAAGATATTCTCACCTGTCTCCATTGCCCACCCAACAACAAAAAAGCGCATCACACCTGCCTCCATCACACTTGTTTCCATTCAGCCCCCCCCCCCAAAAAAAAATTACACTTGTCCCAATTTCCCCCTCCCCTCAAAAAAGAGCACATCACAGCTGCCTCCATTACCAAATAAACACAACTGCCATTACCCTTAAAAAAACACATCTTCCACCACTGCCCCCCCCCCCCCAAACCAAACCAAACACCTGCCTCCAATGGTAAAAATCCCACGTACCTGCCTTCATTGCCTCCCCTTCCCCCCCCCCCCACACACACACAAAAAAAAAAACTTGCCTCTAATACCAAATAAACACACCTCCATTGCCATAAAAAAGAATAACCGTACCTGTCCCCATTGCCAAAAAAAATTCACACTTGCCCCCATTACCAGATAAACAGACCTTCCATTGAACCCTCCAAAAAATGTACCTGCAATCATAGCCAAAAAAAAAAATACATTGCACTTGCCATCATTGCCAAAAAAAATTAAAACCCTCATAGCCGTACCTGTTCCAATACCAAAAAAAAAAAAAAAAACTCACCTGCCGCCACTGCCCCCTAAAAGAAAACAGACAAACTCACTCATAACTGCACCTGTCCATATAGCAAAAAAAAAAACGCACCTGCCGCCACTGCCAAAAAAAATAACAGACAAACTCACTCATAACTGCACCTGTCCACATAGCAAAAAAAAAACTCACCTGCCGCCAGTGCCAAAAAAAAAAAAAGACAAACTCACTCATAACTGCACCTGTCCACATAGCAAAAAAAAAACGCACCTGCCGCCACTGCCAAAATGAATAACAGACAAACTCACTCATAACTGCACCTGTCCATATAGCAAAAAAAAAAAAAGAACATTGCGCCTGCCGCCACTACCAAAAAAAAACAGGCTAAAATTCCCTCACTTCGGCCCTAAAACAGAAGCGCTGGGCGGCCACAGGATCTATTAGCGGCCCGTAAACACCGCGAATTATCATACGTAGAGTGCGGCCGTGTGTGTGTGTGTGTGTGTGTGTGTGTGTGTGTGGTAAAGTTGATTCGTGTTTTCCTTTTCTTTTGTGTTCGTGTGTTTGTTCATCTCGTTTTTTTTTTTTGTAGCTTTTGTTTTATGTTTGTTTTGTTGTTGTTTTTGTGTTTGTTTGTCTATCTCCTTTTTTATATATAGGTTTTGTTTGTTTAGGTTTGTTTGTTTGTTGTTTTGTTTTGTTTTGTTTTGTTTTGTTTTGCTTTATGTACGTGTTTTTTTCTAGTTTTTTTTTTTACTTACAGCTTTTGTTTATTTTGTCTTGTTTTGTGCGTGCTTGTTTTTTTTTCTTATTTTGGTTGTTTGTTGTTTGTCATGTTTGTCTCTTTGTCTCTCTAGCTTCTAATTTTGGTTTTGATCTTGACTGAGTGTTTGTTTTTCTCTTTTTTTATGTGTGTGTGTATGTGTGTGTTGGCGTATATGTGGTTTGCAGTGGTTGTTACTGGTGGTTATGGTGATGGTGGTGGTGATGGTGGTGAAGGTTGTCTGAGGTAAAATCGTGTTACTCTTTTTCTGTCATTATTTCCATCTCATGACGAAATTCTAAATATTATAATTCGTGCATTCCCAAAATTTCAATGTTGGCCAAAAATTATAATTAGCAATTCCAGCTACAAGAAATTATCAAGTACTGAAATGAAAACAGTTAAACATAAACTCAACGAATTAATTACAAAGTCGCAAAACCCGAAAAAAAAGAATCATTCCAAACACTTCCTGTAGCGAGTATACATAATTCCTGTTTTTACGGCGCCATTGTGAATAACTGCGAATAACTGAGTATTATGCCCGGCCCAGTGGTGCCAGATCGTCGTCCTCAGCCTATTACATTTACCGATTTCCTACCCCAAAAACTGTCTCCTCCACCCCAACAGCTAGATTCATTAATAGTTACCGTCAAAATGGTTAATTACTGGTGTGTTTCTATTTTTTCGCATTAGTTGTGGGGCCGGAAACTGAAAAATACGATGCTTGCAGTATGATGATCTGGCAACGCTGGCCCGGCCGCTTCCAAAGTGCTGAAGTAAGAGAAGTGATGGTTGTAGTGATGGTGATGTGTTGGTGGCGGGCGGTGATGTAGCCACAGAGATGACTTTCATAAAGGTAAGGTAAGTTGGTGACGTATGTTATAGCTGTTCATCTCCGTTTCGTTGGCCCTTTAAGCTTATGGAGGGAAAGGACCCTTGACCCGACACAGGGCCTGTTTAACATCGGGATCGCAACAGTTTACCCTCCCCATGTCTCCCCAGGTACCCATTTATCGACCATCACGAAAGAAAGGATGACTTTATGCTTACTCGAAACCTCTCACACGAACTACCCGCAACGTATTCTCATAACCTGAAAAAAAAAACATTTCTCAAGACCTGTAGCATCGAACCAACACCACCAACATCCCGAGACCACCCTTGTTCGACGCCCCGTGCACCGCCTCGCCATGTCCCCAGACCCACCCAGCCTCCCACCCGCCTCCCAAAACTTGCCCAGCACGGCCGCTCCTCGAGGCGCACGGTCAGCAGAGGCCAAAAGAAAAGTTCAAGGACTTTCAACACACACCTGAGATCACCATCAATATCGAACGGGCTGCTCAGTGCTAGCGGAGACACCAGCGGGCGGGGGGAACTTCACCAGCCAGAGAGGTCGCCCGTGTCCTGATTGCGGCAAGATCTTCAGCTCACTCGTCAGCTTGAGAAGTCACACAAGGCCTCTTCTATTTACGATGATCCGTTTCAAATTACTGATCTGGTCGCAAAGCCCGTGTTCTATTTATCATTGAGTTCTGAATTCTCATGATCTGATCTGATCTGTTCATGACCTGCTTAATCTGCCTCCGGAGGGGGTTTGTAGCAGACGACGCCCACAGTCCTCAGCTGCAACGCGGCTGACTCATGGCTATTTTTGCTCTGGTATCTGGAATTATCCTTCTGTAGCCTGGCAATGAGGTAGAGACGACTGCATACGTCTTTGCATGCTGCTGTGTGCGTGAACAACCACTGTGTGACCGACAAGGACTGCATATTGCATCGGCGAGTGTTCAAAATTCCTCTCCATCTTCACTCACCAACACTATTTTTAACCTATTTTTCGCGATTTTCAGCACTTGTCTGTATCTGTATCAACCACCAGAAATAACCGTTTAGGGCCCTCTGACACCACCAAATGGCCTTAATCGCAAATAAAATAATGTAAGTAGCAAAAATAAGTATCCATATAACCGCCGCCAAAGGGACAGGGTCTGCCGAACTGCCTCAAGGTATTATATTTCCGCAGGGCGAATCCAGGCCAGATTCAGATCCCGATCAGTGGTCTAGAGCTGATCATGGTGAGTGTTTTTTGGTGCAGAAGAAGTTGTCAGACTATTACTAGACTCATAAAACAATCCATAAAAATACCCACAAGCTGTCAAACTGTAACTAGGCTCATAAAACTACCCATGAAAACCCCGAAATGCTTCAGAAAATGGGGCTCCAGAGTATCATCAAAGACACCAAAGATAATTTCATCCCATGGACCTCATCGGTTCATTATTGCCTGCCTTTTATAAGCGATGAAGCAAGCAAGGTGGTGGTGGTGATGGTAGTATTGGTGATGGTGTTGATGGTGGAGGGCGGGAGTAATAGTGGTGGTGGTGGTGGTGGTGGTGGTGGTATTGGTGATGGTGTTGATGGTGGAGGGCGGGAGTAATAGTGGTGGTGGTGGTGGTGGTGGTGGTGGTAGTATTGGTGATGGTGTTGATGGTGGAGGGCGGGAGTAATAGTGGTGGTGGTGGTGGTGGTGGTGGTAGTATTGGTGATGGTGTTGATGGTGGAGGGCGGGAGTAATAGTGGCAGTGGTGGTGGTGGTGGTGGTGGTATTGGTGATGGTGTTGATGGTGGAGGGCGGGAGTAATAGTGGTGGTGGTGGTGGTGGTGGTGGTAGTATTGGTGATGGTGTTGATGGTGGAGGGCGGGAGTAATAGTGGTGGTGGTGGTGGTGGTGGTAGTATTGGTGATGGTGTTGATGGTGGAGGGCGGGAGTAATAGTGGCAGTGGCAGTGGTGGTGGTGGTGGTGGTGGTGCTGACGCCATGTCGCTGACTCATCGGGCCGCCGCCGCTGCACTCACTAATCTGTTACGTCGCTACTTCCGTTTTATGGCTTCAATCTCAGTAATTACTTGTCGAATTGCCGCTGTTATGTGAGTGACGCCCCGCAATGGTGGTGTGGGGGGGTAGTGGCGGTGGTGGCGGTGGTCATGGTGGTGGTGATAGTCGTGTGGTAATTTTGGTGATGATGTTAATGATGGAAATACTACTGCTACTTCTACTTCCACTACTACTGCTACTACTACTACTACTATTACTACTACTACTACTACTATTATTACCACTACAACCTCTGATAATAATAATAATAATAATAATAATAATAATAATAATAACACATACGTCATTTATTTCGAGTCTCATATTAGAATTCCCCTTTACTAATATACTTTTAATCGTTCATCATTGGTACTTTCCCTAAGCATTTCAAACATTTTTTTTTTTTTATCAGTGCGTGTCAATCAGTTTCAATTCTCCACCGATATTTTTTTTTTCATCTCGTTTGTACGTTTTTCGAGGCGGTGGCATTGAATAATATAATCGGCGGGAACGTTTTGCGGGAATTAAATATCCGCGCCCATAATCAGGTTGGCGCGGATTTTAGTAGTTTAGCACGAAATTTGTATTCAGTGTGCCAATTCGTCTGTCAGAAAACACTCACGATTATTATTTTTTTTTTTCCACGAGGAACTTCATTCACTCTGTTTTGTATTGATGACAAGGGATTTTTTTTTTTTTTTTTTTTTTGAGGGGCAATGTATAGTTAGTTGTTTGAGGACAATGTATGGTTGCTTGAGGTTAGAGGTTGTTGTTTGAGGGCATTGTATGGTTGCTTGAGGTTAGAGGTTGTTGTTTGAGGGCATTGTATAGCTGTTTGAGGTTTGTTCTTTGTATTAATGACAAGGAATTATTTTGAGACCAAGGTATGGTTGTTGTTTTGTATTAATGGCAAGGACCCTTTTTTTTTAGGGTAATGTCTGTTTATATTTTTCCCATCATGCCCTAGATTCTTCCTAAATAAAAGTACAGTTGGGGCCAAATGCTATAGCTGCGCCTGGCCTCGGTGTTCATCTCCGTCTCATTTGCCATGGAGCCTGTGAGGGGAGTATGAAGCCTTTACAAGTGTGACATCCGAGTCGCCACAGTTCACCTTCCCCGTCTGCCATTTCTTGTTATATATATTTTTTTTCTGTCAACGTAAACATCTTAGGGTAATCAATTAGGGTCACCCCCGCGCCCGTTTCCTTTAGGCCTCTTTTCAGAAACTCCATCCCTTCCTCTTTTTTCTCTTCCCGGTTTTTATTTTTTTATTTTTATTTTTTATCCCAAGCTCCTTTTTGTTCCATTCATCTTCCACTCCCATTTAACCCCTTCCCTTTCACCCTCCCATCACCCTCCTTCTTTCTCTCCTTTTCTCCCCTTCCTCACCCTCCCCTTCACCCCTTTCCTCTCACTTTCCCATTAACCCCTGCCCTCTTACCCTTCCTTCACCCTTCTTCCCTCTCCCCCTCCCCTCCACTCCTTCCCTCTCACCCTCCCATCGACCTCCCATCACCCTCTTTCTTTCTCTCCTTTTCTCCCTTTCCTCACCCTCCCCTTCACCCCTTTCCTCTCACTTTCCCATTAACCCCAGCCCTCTTACCCTTCCTTCACCCTTCTCCCCTCTCCCCCTCCCCTTCAACCTCACCCTTTCTCTCACCTTCCCCCGTCCCTCTCACTCTTCCCCTCACATACTTCCCCCTCCTCCCCTTCACCCCCCCCCCCCGGCCCAAGGATCAATAGTACCATAAGTCTGCCCTCCCCGCGGCCTCTCCTCGTCTACCATACATACCATTAGAAGGATTCGTTCCGCTGACGAGGCCGGAGAGCATCCATCACCACCCTGGATGACTCTCTGGAAGGAAGTGAAGAGAGTGAGTGAAGAAAGTTGGGGAGAAGATGGGTGAGGTGGAAAAGTATTATTGGAAATGGATGTTGATGGGTGAGTGAAGAAAGTGTGGATGACAATGGGTGATGATGAGTGATTGAAGATAGAATGGGTAAAGGTGGGTGAAAATGAATGAGTAAAGAAAGTTAGAAAAGTGTGGGTGGAGATGGATGAAGATGGGTGAATGAAGAAAGTGAAAAAGTGTGGATGGAGACGGGTGATGATGAGTAAGTGAAGAAAGAATGGGTGAAGGTGGGTGAAAATGAATGAGTGAAGAAAATTAGGAAAGTGTGCGTGGAGATGGATGAAGATGGGTGAGTGAAGTGAGTGAATGAAGAAAAAGACTGGAAAAGGTGGGGGTGGAGATGGGTGAAGATGAGGAAATGAAGAAAATGTGGAAAATGAGTGGGGAAAGTGGAGGTAACAATGGATGAAGATGAGTGAGTGAAAAAAAGTGAAAAATTGTGGAAGGAGATGAACGAAGGTGGGTGAATGAAGGAAAAGGAAGAGGAGGATGAAAGTGGATGCTGGGTGAAAAAAAATAGTTACAGTAGAATAAGCGGAATCACAAGCAACAACAACAACAACAACAACAACAACAACAACAACAACAACAACAGCGAACCTCATTCCCCCGCCCTAAGTACTCCCACTTTACCTGAACTTCGCAAAGCCTCACCTGTGTTACCTGAAATTCCAGCCAATACTCTCTCTCTCTCTCTCTCTCTCTCTCTCTCTCTCTCTCTCTCTCTCTCTCTCTCTCTCTCTCTCTCTCTCTCTCTCTCTCTCTCTCTCTCTCTCTCTCTCAACAAATGGAGAGAGAGAGAGAGAGAGAGAGAGAGAGAGAGAGAGAGAGAGAGAGAGAGAG
>NC_066541.1:12075893-12130893 GCF_024679095.1 Eriocheir sinensis | reverse complement strand
CAGAGGAAGGGAGGAGAAAGAGAGAGACGGTATCTGGGACGTGGCCGGAATAAGGGTCAGTCAGAAATCTGTGTGTGTGTGGTGGGGGGTGGGGGGTGGGGGGTGAGTGGGGGGGGGGCTGAGTGGGTGTTAGCAAGTCAGTCATTTCCTTAGTTTTCCAGTCAGTCGGTCAGTCAGTTCATCAGTCACTCAGGAAGTTAGTCAGTCAGATAGACACTCAGGTAGTTAATTAGCGACCCATTCAATCAGTCACACAGGAAGGCAAACCGACAGACAGACAGACAGGCAGACAAGCATACAGACAGACAAGTAGTTAGATAGGTAGATAGATAGATAGACAAACAGGTGGGTAAGTAGATAGAAGGACAGATAGAAAGGTGAGTTCGCAGGTAAAAAGGTAGACGGGTAGACAACTTAAACAGGTAGATTGACAGGTAAATATAATAGGTGGAAAGATAGGCAGTTAGACAGACAAGCAGGTAGAAAGATAAAACAGATAGACAGGTAAACAAATAGACAGATAGACAGACAGACAGCAAACAGGTAGGCAGACAGAAAGATAGATAGATAGGCAGATATGTAGCCAGGTAGTTAAGTTAGACAGATAGACAGGTAAATAGATAGACAGATAGACAGACAGACAGACGGATGGGTAGGTAGGCAGACAGAAAGATAGATAGATAGGCAGATATGTAGCCAGGTAGTTAAGTTAGACAGATAGACAGGTTAACAGATAGACAGACAGACAGAAAGATAGATAGATAAGTAGATATGTAGCCAGGTAGTTAAGTTAGACAGATAGACAGGTAAACAGATAGACAGACAGACAGAAAGATAGATAGATAGGTAGATATGTAGCCAGGTAGTTAAGTTAGACAGATAGACAGGTAAACAGATAGACAGATAGACAGACAGACAGACAGATGGGTAGGTAGGTATAGGCAAGCAAACAGGTAGGCAGACAGAAAGATAGATAGATAGGCAGATATGTAGCCAGGTAGTTAAGTTAGACAGATAGACAGGTAAATAGATAGACAGACAGGTGGACAGGTGGGCAGGCAGGCAGGTAGTCGGGTTAGCGGCTGCCACCACTCGACTCTAACAAGGCGCCCCGCTGCTTCCCTCTCTCGCAGCAACTAGTGGGCCGCGTAACTAACTGAGCGGCAAATCGCATTGACTCCCAGACACGACCAAACCCAGCCCACCCGCCCACCAACCCGCCCTCCCCTCTCAACCCTCCCAGCTTCTCAACCCTCCCCGCCCACCTCTCTTCTCACCCTCCTGCCCTTCCACTCCTCCCACCTGCCTTCTCCACCTCGTCCACCCTCTCTTTGCACCCTCCTACCCTTCCCATCCGCCCTCTCCGTTGTCCACCCTTCACGCCCACCCTCTCCACCCAATCTCCTCGTCCCACCCCAGGAAGCATTAACCCTCCCTCCCTCCCACCCACACACCCAGTTCAGCGCTCACCCACCCAAGTTTTCACCCTCCCTCCCACCCACCCACTCACCCATCTACCTAATCTTTTACTCTCCCTTCCACCCATCCACCCAAGTTTTCACCCTCCCTCCCACCCACTCACCCACCTACCTAATCTTTTACTCTCCCTTCCACCCATCCACCCAAGTTCTCACCCTCCCACTCCCTCTCCCTCCCACTCAGACGTTTGCTCTCCACCATTCCCACTCAGCCCTCCAGCCACTCAGTCGTCCACTCAGCCAGTTAGCCCTGAAGAAGTATAATGATGGAGACGTGGGCACGAAGGGAACGTAGAAAGGAAGGAAGGAGGGATGGTGAGAAAGGGAAAGGAAGAATGAAAAGAAAAGGGAAGGAGAAATGGAAAGGGGGAAAGGACAATAAAGGAATAAGGGAAAGGCTTCGTAAGGATAGGAGAGACAAAGGAAAAAAAGAGGAAGCGTTAGATAATGAAGAGAAAGAGGAATAGAGGAAGAAATGGGAAAAAAATAATGAGAAAGGGAGACAAAGGGGAAACTGGAAAGGAGAAATCGAGGGAGAAGGAAGAAAGATGGAAAAAACGGAAGGGTGTGATAGGAGAAAGAAAGAAGAATAGAGAATAAAAGAGGGAAAAGCTAATGAGATGAAGAGAAAGCTTGAGCGAGAAAAAGAAAATAATGAAGAAATGAGACAAAGGAGGAAGGTTAAGGTCTAGGGAAGGAAAGAAGGAAGACAAAGAATAGAGGGATAAGGAAGGAGGAAGAAGGAAGGACATGGCAGAGGAAAGAGTTAGGGGAGAGAGAGAGAGAAAGAGGGAGGAGGAAAAGGAGGAAAGGAAAGAGAACAGAGGGAAGAGGAGGTAGGAAGGAGGGACGGAGGCACTTCATAAACAGAGAGAGAGAGAGAGAGAGAGAGAGAGGGGGGGGACACACGCTTACAAGGCAGTTAAGAGACAGGAGTAAAGAAAAAAAAAGAAAGAAAAAAAAGGTTATCACATCAAGGTCATTGCTGCCTCTAAAACTTTACTCTTTTTTTTTTCTCTCTCTCTCCCTCCTCCTCTTCTTCTTTCCTCTCTTCTTTCTCTTATTCTTCTTTTATCTCTTCTTCTCTCCCTTCCTCCTCGTGTTCCTCCTCTCTTTTTGCCTCTTTTCTTTCTCCTCTTAATCTTCTTACGTTCTCTTATTCCTCCTCTTCCTCTTCCTCCTTCTCCCTTCTTTCCTTTCTTCGTTCTCCCTTTTCTTTGTTCCTCTTGCGTGTCCATCTTCCTCTTCTCTTCCTTTCCCTATTTCTCATATCTTTCTTCATTCTTCCACTCTTCTTATCCTTACGTTTCCATATTCTTCTATTCCACCTCCTCTTCCTCCTCTTCTCCTTAACTCTTTTCGTTCTCCTCTTCTTCGTTCTCCTTACGTTTTCATATTTTGTCTTCTCCTTTTCCTCCTTTTCTTATCTTTCTTCTTCCTTTCTTCTAATTCTTACTTTTCCGTATTATTATTTTCCTCCTTCTCTTCCTCTTTCTCTTCTTACTTCTTCATGTTTGTCTTCTCCTTTTCCTCCTTTTCTTTCCTTTCTTCCTTCTTCCTTTCTTGTGATTCTTAGGTTTCTGTATTATTATTTTCCTCCCTATCTTCCTCTTCCTCTTCTTTCCCTTCTTTATACTCCCTCTCATATTCTTTTCTACGTTTTCATATTTGTTCTCATCTCCTCCCTTACCCTCCCTCCTCTTCCTTCTATTCTTCCTCCTTTTCGTCATATTATATTTTATCTCCCTTTTTCATATTCTTTGTCTTCTTATTGACTATCTTTTTCATACTTCCTCTAAATCTCCGTTTCTTATTCTTCCTTTTTTATTTCTCCTCTGAATTTCCTATAATCCTTTCTCTTCCCTCTCTCAGTTTTCCTTTCCTTCCTTCCTTCATCACTTCATTTCTTTCTCCCTTCCTTCCTTCCTTTCTTCCTTCGTTTCTCCCTTCCTTCCTTTCTTTCTCCTTCCTTTCTTTCTTTCTTTCTTCCTTCCTTCCAGTTCCTCTCCTCGTTAATCTTCTCTCATACTTCCTTCCGTCTCCCTCTTTTTTCTTTCCCTTCCTCTCCTACCTCCCTTCCTCTTCTCTCCCCTCATTCCAGTCTCTCTCTCAACCTCATTTTTCTCTCCCCTTCCTTTTCATCACCCTCTTGAGCACTTTTCTTCTCCCCGTCCCATTCTCTCCCCTGTAAACACTCTTCTCAAGCTGTTCTCTCCCTTCCCACGTTTAGTTCTCCCTTTCTCTCCCTTCTAAGATCAGTTTCTGCACCTGCTTCGTTTCCCTTACTTGTTTGACTCCCTTTTCCATCTCCCTTCTCCCTTTTGCTTTTCTTTCTGTCCCATTTTCTCCTTTGTCTTACCCTCAAAATCTATGGTAACTGTTCGGGGTATTGTTAAGTTAGGTTATGTTTAGGGTATCTTCAAACACATGATATCCAGAAACCTATAGCATAAATTAACCAAGGAAAAAAAAAAAAGACCCCTTCCTGTTGCCTGTCTTTCCATTTTTCCATGTTTCTTCCTCCTCCTCCTCCTCCTCCTCCTCCTCCTCCTCCTGCTCCCCCTTTAATGGCCTCCTGGTCCAGTTAACAGCCTCTCCATGACGCCATTAAGGGTGTGGACCAAGTTAAAGTCCCAAAGACCGAGGTGGACCGAAGGGGAAGGAGAGAGAGAGAGAGAGAGAGAGAGAGAGAGAGAGAGAGAAATAAAACGAAAATAAGAGAGGGAGAAAGAAAAAATGAGACAGTAACAAACAAACAAACGAACAAAACAAAAAAACGTAAAGAGAGAGAGAGAGAGAGAAACGAAAATAGAGAGGAGAAAGAAAAATGAGACAGTAACAAACAAACAAACGAACAAAACAAAAAACGTAAGAGAGAGAGAGAAAGCGAGTGTTTCTGCCTACATGTTTATCTTCCTTCCTCTTCTTCCTCCATTCTTTTTTATATGTCCTTTTAAAACTTCCTCTCCTCGCTTTCTTTCATCTTCCTGTGTGTGTGTATACCAGTATTTTCTGTGCCGAATATTTGCCTTTCTCTCTCTCTCTCTCTCTCTCTCTCTCTCTCTCTCTCTCTCTCTCTCTCTCTCTCTCTCTCTCTCTCTCTCTCTCTCTCTCTCTCTCTCTCTCTCTAAAAAACACACACACACACACACACACACACACACACACACACACACACACACACACACACACACACACACACACACACACACACACACACACGGCCTCTCCAGACTCCAATATTTCACTGTCAAGGTTGATTCAAAAGTCTACATGAGCGCTCTAAATTGAACTTATGTAAATAGCCACCGGACTAAACATTCTCTCTCTCTCTCTCTCTCTCTCTCTCTCTCTCTCTCTCTCTCTCTCTCTCTCTCTCTCTCTCTCTCTCTCTCTCTCTCTCTCTCTCTCTCTCTCTCTCTCTCTCTCTCTCTCTCTCTCTCTCTCTCTCTCTCTCTCTCTCTCTCTCTCTCTCTCTCTCTCTCTCTCTCTCTCTCTCTCTCATTTTTTCCGTATTGCATTTAAATCTTCTTTCACGTTATTTTTTTTCCCCTCATTAATCAGATAAGTCTGACGAGAGAGAGAGAGGAGGAGGTAACAAGATGGCGCTGACACAGGGGGGGAGTACCTCAGGGGAGCGCCGCGCCCTCACCGCCTGCAAGAACCATTTTGAAAACCCGTCACTTTGCCTTTAGCGTAGAAATTCGAAAAATGTCTTAGCGCGCGCCTCGCCTCCTCGGGGTGTGGAGTGGATCACCGAGGGAGGAGGTCGTTTCAGCCTTATTATCATGCCTACACGCTGTCTCCTATTCCATGTCCTCTTTGCTGTCTTGTCCTATTCATGTCCGTTTCTCGTTTTCCCCGCCTCCGATGCTGATTTTATTGTCCTGAGGGAGCGTGAGGAGGCTTGGTTCCCTTTTTCTTTACTCCGTCTTTGTTGGTGGGTTGTTGTTGTTTTTTGGTGAGGTTTGGTTGAGTCGCGGCTCGGATGAATGGATGGAGTGATTTTCCTCTTTTTCTCTCTTTATTTTCCTATTTTTTTCTTCTTTTCATTCAGTTTTTCCGTTTCATTATTCACTTTCTTCTTTGTTTTCCTTCCCATAACTTTTTTTTCCTTTTGTTCTTCTTCATTTTATTCATTCATATTTTCATTCATTCTGCTTTCCTGTTATCCACTTCCTTATCCTTATTTTCCTTCTTTCTTGTCATCCATTTATTTATCCTCATTTGTTCGGATGAATGGATGAGTGATTGCATAGTCCTTCCTCTCTCCTTTATCCCATCTTTTCCTGCTTCCTCTTTCCTCCTTTTCTTCCTCTCCTCACTTTTCTTCTTCTCCTTCTACCTAAGCTTCTCTCCCTCATCTGGTTTTCTGTATCATCTCTTCATTATTTTCAACTTATTATCTCATTATCCTACTTCTTCTTTCCTCCTTTTCTTCCTCTCCTCACTTTTCTTCTTCTCCTTCTTCTAAGCTTCTCTCCCTCATCTGGTTTTCTATATCATCTCTTCATTATTTTCAACTTATTGTCTCGTTATCCTACTTCTTCTTTCCTTCTTTTCTTCCTCTCCTCACTTTTCTTCTTCTTCTTCCACCTAAGCTCTCTCTCTCTCTCTCTCTCTCTCTCTCTCTCTCTCTCTCTCTCTCTCTCTCTCTCTCTCTCTCTCTCTCTCTCTCTCTCTCTCTCTCTCTCTCTCTCTCTCTCTCTCTCTCTCTCTCTCTCTCTCTCTAGCTATATATAATGAATAATGACACTAATTTCTTTTTTTCTCGTATTTCCCGGTTTTTTCCCGTTCAGCGTAACTTCTACATATCATTTTAAGAGTATAATAATTTTGTTAGTTTTTTATTTGAATTCGTAAAATCCCAAACAGGACGAATAAGTGCAATGGGTTGTTTTCGGGTCCTTTTTTTTCACATTTCTTTATTTTTTCCCGTCCATTCAGAGTCGTCGGGCGGAGTGACGGTCCGCCCGCCCCCACAGCGACACCCGTGAAAGGTTAGCCAGTTTTATATTTTTTACCCTTTTTTTTTTTTTTTGTCTATTTGAAAAAGTGACATCTTTCAACAAAAAATCCTCCATATTTTTTTTTTCTCTGAGAGTGTTTGAATTTCTTTTCCTTGCTTATTATTATCTGTCTAGTTTAATAAAAAGCGACTCATCTTTCTAAAAAATCCTCTTCATATTATTTTTTTTTATCTAATAGTTTGAATTTCTTTTCCTTGCTTATTATTATCTGTCTAGTTTAATAAAAAGCGACTCATCTTTCTAAAAAATCCTCTTCATATTATTTTTTTCTGCTCTAATAGTGTTTGAATTTCTTTTCCTTGCTTATTATTTTCTGTCTAGTTTAAAAAGCGACTCATCTTTCTAAAAAATCCTCTTCATATTATTTTTTTCTGCTCAAATAGTGTTTGAATTTCTTTTCCTTGCTTATTATTTTTTGTCTAGTTTAAAAAGCGACTCATCTTTCTAAAAAAAATCCTCTTCTCCATTTTTTCTTATGTTGTTCTAATAGTTTTGATTCCTTTTCCGTGTTTTTGTTTTTGTTTTTTGTCTATTTGAAACAAGCGCCTCATCTTTCTAAAAAAAAAACCTCTTCTCCATTTTTTCTTTTTTGTTCTAATAGTTTTAATTCCTTTTTCGTGTTTTTGTTTGTTTTGTTTTTGTCTATTTGAAACAAGCGTCTCGTCTTTCTATAAAAATTTCCTCCTCTCCACATTTTTTCCTTTAATAGTGTTTTAATTCCTCTTCCTCTTTCTTTTTTTTTCCCCCCGATGCGTTGTCATCCTCATCCGCATTTTGCAATAACATGTAAAACGACAGTCATTTCATTCTTGGAGGCATAACGAAATTTCCATCTTTTTTTTTTTTTTGCAATCGCCGGCCGTTTTTTCACCAATTTGCATATTTATGAAGTCGTAATTAACTTCCCCGATCACTGTCACGGCTCTGAGAGGAGGAGGAGGAGGAGGAGGAGGAGGAGGAGAAAGGAGAGGAGAGAGAGGAGTAGGAGAGGAAGAGGGAAGAGCGAGGGAGGGGAAGAAGGAGGAGGGGAGGTACAGGAACTCTCAGCCTCACACACAGGTCAATATCCTGCCCTAGTTCTGGTGTTTATTGGAAGCATTTCACTTATGACCTTTCACCATTACCTGCCATTTAGTGTTCGAACCCTCATACATACATAAGTGGTGGAGGTGGGCGGGGCAGCTTCAGTATCGGATCCGCCTACGTACGTTCCTGGTGACCCAAAACCCTTCATGCAGTATTGGACCCTTTTGACACTGTAATCGATCCTCTCTATTTGATTCCTTGACTTAGTATTAGACCCTATGACATGGTATTTGATCCTCTTTCACCGTATCCGATCCTTTTCCATAGTATTCGATTCTCCTTAGATAATATTTGATCTAACACATTTATTGACCCCTGTGCCTAATATTCTGTCTCTCCATATAGGATTCAGTTCTTTTCAGACAGTATTTGATCTCCTAACACTATATTCGATCCTTTTGTATAGTGTTCGATATCTTCCCATAGCATTCTGTTCTTATAAATATTTGATCTGACACAGCATCCAATCCCCTTCAGTAGTATCCAATTCCCTTATATAATATTCGGTTCTTATCTTAAACATTTGATCTGACACACAATATTCGATCCCCTTCACTCTGCATTCGATTCCCCTGCATGCTATTTGATCCCCCGCACGCTGACCCTCTTCGGTATATTCCCCTTTTGTGAGTAATTACCGAAGGAGGGGAGACACACCTGCCCCTCACCTGCCCCTCGCCCGCCCCTCGCACGCTCAGGTGATTAATGGAAGCGTTAAACTTATGGACTCGATCTCCTTAATTCTATAGACTCTGCTCATGAGAGAGACTCGCGGACACGCCTCAGAGCCTCGTCTTATTAACTTGAGGCCCGGATCTTCGCGGCGCCCACGTCCTGGATTGAGTCGATGAAGAGGAGGAGGAGGAGGAGGCGCAGCAGGAGGAGGAGGAGGAGGAGGAGGAGATGAAAACATTGAAGAGCAGGCACCAGAAAACCTACTCTTAGTCTTGGCTAATAATGAGGCTGCTTGGTTTAGAGATTCAGGCAGCTCGTCAGTCACTTCATTTGGAGGAGAAGGAGGAGGAGGAGGAGATGAAAACACAGAAAAGCGGGCGCCAGCAAACCTACTCTTGGCTAATAATGAGGCCGCTTGGTTTAGATTTTAGAGATTCAGGCAGCTCGTCAGTCACTTCATTTGGAGGAGAAGGAGGAGGAAGAGGAGATGAAAACACGGAAAATCAGGCAGCAGAAAACCTCATGCTAGCTATAATAACGAGGCTGCCTACTTTAGAGATTCAAGCATTTCGTCAGACACTTCATTTGGAGGAGAAGGAGGCGGAGGAGGAGGAGGAGGAGGAGGAGGAGGAGGAGATGAAAACACGGAAAATCAGGCAGCAGAAAACCTAGCTCATGCTGGCTATAATATCGATGCTGCCTTCTTTAGAGATTCAGGCATTTCGTCAGACACTTCATTTGGAGGAGAAGGAGGCGGAGGAGGAGGAGGAGATGAAAACACGGAAAATCAGGCAGCAGAAAACCTCATGCTAGCTATAATAACGAGGCTGCCTACTTTAGAGATTCAAGCATTTCGTCAGACACTTCATTGACCTGCGAAGCCAATCAGAGCACCAGTTATACGTACGCCGAATACTGTGTGAAGGGTTTTGGGTCACCATGAACGTAGTTGGATCCGATTTTGATGCTGCCCTACCCACCGCTACCCCTTTACGTACGTTCAAACAATTCCTCTCGCAGAAAATAAAGTCAGTGTGCTTGTTAACCCGGTAGCAACGACGGGCCAAATTTGTGGCTTTACCGTGTACCAGCTACGGGCCAAATTTGTGCCATGGTTTAACCCCCAAAAAATAGATGATACATAAACGGATCACAAATGCTTCGATAGGTATTATGAAATGGTTTGTGTGAGTGATGATTTTTTCTCATTTTTCTCGCTTAGAGGGACCATTAAGAAACATGATCACTGCTGCTACCGGGTTAAAGGGGATGCTCGTTTCCCGCACTAACTACCTCCGGAGAAAGGTTGTTCCGTGGGCGGGTGACTCGGTTTGGGGGGAAAAAAAAATAATGCTGATGTCTGTATTGCATCGCCCCATTACCATTTCCCGGGAGGATCAAAGTAAGGAGGAGACAAGATGAAGAAAAGAAGGAGGAGGTGGAGAATAAGATGGAGCAGAGGAAGAAGGAGGAAGAAGAGGGAAATAAAATGGAGAAGACAATGATGATCTGATGTTTCAAGGGATTACAAACGAATGCTCTTTAGGTTGTTATGTTTCTTTTTCTCTTCTGGTTTAATCCTTTTCGAACTGTAGTAGCCGACACAGCTTGTTTTGGCGATTCATACTCTCTCTCTCTCTCTCTCTCTCTCTCTCTCTCTCTCTCTCTCTCTCTCTCTCTCTTTGTAGGCTGATTGGGCTGGAGTAATGGAAAAACCTTGTCTGATACTATTTCTACAGGGGACGAGGAAGGCCCAGGGACGGCGGGATGAGAAAAAATAAGTGATTGCGGCCCTACAGAGCGCTCCCCGATACAGTGAGCCGCGCTAACACCCTCTACCGCCCCCTGCCGCCAGCCACCGCACAAGCCGCCCCACAGTTCCAATACCCCCGCGGGATGCCGGAATATTCGTGTTATTTTTTCATCCGGGGACAATCACGTTCTTGGCGGCGTCGTGTCTGGCGGAGACGTAAGAGCTAAGTAAGGCACAACTGTTATGGCGAGTTGAATATCCTGCTTCACTTAGAGGGATTGGAGGCGCACTAGCGGGCCCCGAGGCGATGGTAAAAACCGCGAATCCTTCCATTTACGTGCGCCGGGATCACCGCTGGAGGCATGGCGAGGCCGCTAGCACGTTCGCCGCCGGAGAATCAAGTCTCGGGCGGCAGCTTGACAGTAGCGTCACGTAGCGGGTGGGAGGCAGCGCCCTGGACTCCTCTACGGTGCCTTAGAGAAATCATGGGGAGATCTGTGTCTGAGGCTGCAGAGACGATTGCTGGGACGCTGCCGAATCCTTTTGTCCTGCAAGAGTAAGAGGAAGAGGACGGGGAAGAGGAGGAGGAGGAGGAGAGGGCAAGGGAAGGAGGATAAACGAGCGAGGCGTGACAAGAGACGATACTAAAAGGGACGGAGAGGTGGAGACACACATCACGCCATCTGCCTCTTGCTTCGCCCCGTCACAGCCCAGGAAGACAAAGGCAGACGCGCGTCCCTCATCTTCAAGGGGCGTTACGCGGGCGGCGGGCGAGGCGTGACGAGCGGCGATGATAAAAGAAATGGAGAAGAGGAGGAGGAGCAAGAGGAGGGGGAGGAGGGGGCACACATCAGACTCTTCCTCTTGCTTCGCGCCGTCACACTACAGGAAATGAAAAGCAGTCTCGTCTCTTCTGCCTCCTCGTTACGCTGTTGATCACGACTCGTCTTCTACTCCTCATACTCAACACCTCGAGAACGCGAAAACACAGTCATTCACTCACCCCTCACTCACCCCTCTCCCTCCCTCTCTCATAAACTCGAAACCTCGCTGGGAGAATGCTGGGTGGGTAGAGACCGGGAAATTGGATGAGAGACTTGGAGAGTAAAACGAAGGAGCGACTCTGGAAGTGAGAGTGAAAAAACACTTAAAGAAAAGATGGAGACTCCGGCCCGACTTTGCGATGGAAATGAGGCGAAGGATCGAGTCCGGACGCCCCGAAGTCTTGGCGGCAGAAGTGCAAGGCGACGAGGGGACCAAAAAAAGGCGGAGAACACAAGACAGTAAACCAATAGCGGAGGGAAGTTCATTAGGAGACTCGGCGGCGAGAAGGTGGAGGAGAGGGAGGGAGGAGGAGGAGGAAGAGGAAAAAATATGTAGAAGGCAGTAGAGGTGGTGGTGGTTGTTGTGGCTGTGTTTGTGGGAGTAGTAGTAGTAGTAGTAGCAGTAGTAGTAGTAGTAGTAGTAGTAGTAGAGGTGGTTTGGTAATTACAGAGGTGATAGGATGCTTGTAGTGTTGGTAATGGTAGTTAAGATGATTTTATAGTTAATAGTAAATTGCAGAAGAGATGGAGGTAACCTATATTTGTTGTAGAAAAGTAGTAGTAGTAGTAGTAATAGCAGTAGTAGTAGGTCTGGTAATATTCGTTGTATAATTGCCTATTTACATTAACGTACAGAGGATGCAAGTCACTACATCGAAAGGTACTCCAGCGGTCCAAGGCTCGAGTGTGTGATGCAGTCAGTGTCGCTCATCCCTCACGCTGGCAACCTTTGGGACCGTCTGAATGCAGCTGTCTTTTTGCTTATCATTTTTAGGCCTTGATACGACTCCGACTCCATTAACTAACCTTCCTTCCTTCCTTCCTCCCTCCCTTCCTTCCTTCTTTCCTTCCTTCCTTCCTTCCTGCCTTCCTTCCTTCCTCCCTTCCTCTCTCCCTTCCTTCCTTCCTTCCTTCCTTCTTTCCTTCCTTCCTGCCTCCCTCCCTTCCTTCCTTCCTCTCCCTCCCTTCCTTCCTCCCTCCCTCCCTTCCTTCCTTCCTTCCTTCCTTCCTCCCTCCCTCCCTCCCTCCCTCCCTCCCTTCCTTCCTTCCTTCCTTCCTTCCTTCCTTCCTTCCTTCCTTCCTTCCTTCCTTCCTCCCTCCCTTCCTTCCTTCCTTCCTTCCTTCCTCTCCCTCCCTTCCTCTCTCCCTTCCTTCCTTCCTTCCTCTCCCTCCCTTACCTAACCTCACAATACCTCACCACACACATTACCATTCACACGTTACCCCCTCTCCTTCTCTCCCTCCCTCCCTCAGTAAGTCAGGGGCACTGTGGCACTCCCATATAATTAAGAGAGGAGAAACAAAACACTTCAGGAATTAGGTTGACACTTTTCGAGCAGAGAGAGAGAGAGAGAGAGAGAGAGACCGAGCGGCTTGAGTCTGTGAATTTAGAAGTGTAATAATTTCGTAACATTATTTTCGCGCTGTAAACAAACGCAGATCCGAACCTTTATATGCCGTCCATTACACGTTAAAGTTGCAACGCTGCGGAGTAATAGAGAAATAATACAAGGGTTTAATAATAATGTGTGTGTGTGTGTGTGTGTGTGTGTGTGTGTACCAACCAGCCAGCCGATGCCAAAACCACCTAACAACTTTTTTTTTACCAGAAACGCAAGAGATTATTACTTTACCTAAATTCTGAAACCATAATTACACACACACACACACACACCTATGTAACCTTCCTTTCTCCCTTCGTTGCGGAATATAATAATCATCCCTCTATATTTAAGGCAAGACTAATTTGAGATTTATTAACCAGCCTATCAACCACGCTTCGTTTCGCTGATTCGAGACGGGTTCGCTTCATAGCTCGTTTTGCCTCCATCATCTCGCGGGCAGTAGCAGCCGGACAGCGGGCGTGGAGGGACGGAGGAACGGAGGAGAGATGGAAGTAAGGAGCGGAGGTAAGAGGGAGGTGGAGGTAAAGAGGTGATTGAAGGGTTGGTGCACTGCGGTAGAGGAGTTTTACTGATGAGGCAAAACCCTAGAGCGAAAGAAATGGTTTTAGACTTATATGGAGAGTGTAGATGATGGTAGCAGTGATGGTAGTAGTAGTGGGAGGGAGTGTGTTGACGGGGGGGGAGGGGGGGGGAGGAGGGAGAGAGGGATAAGGGGAAGTTGGGGGGGGAGGCTAGTTAGAGAGAACGAGGCAATGAAGACTGATGTTCGTTGAGTAGACTGAGGAATATTATCTGAATATCGTTAATCTTATCTTTTTTGTAGGGGCAGCGAGTAGCGGCCTTTTTTTATTGTTTCCTTCTGTGCCCTTGAGCTGTCTCCTTTGTTGTAAAAAAAAAAAAGCAGGAAGGCTGTAAGGTTTTAAGAGCAAACACCATGTCACAAACCTCATTATAGGACAGATTTCCATTAATTACACAAAGCGACGTATCTGTGAAAATATTGTGGGCAGGCGACGCGCCCCCAGCGTATGCCCCCATTTTGATTGATTGTGTAAATGCCCTTCGTAGTTGCGTCACCGTGACCACATAAACCAATCAGTCAGTCTTGAAGTGAAGCCCCGAAGTGGTTTGTAGGCAAGCGAAAATAGATTATTACGTTACTTTACCTAAATTCTGAAACCAAAATCATACACACACACACACAGATGTAACCTTCCTTTCTCCCTTCGTTGCGGAATATAATAATCATCCTTCTATATTTAAGGCAAGACTAATTTGAGCTTTATTAACCAGCCAACGGAAGATATATAATTTGAGAGGAATAATGAAATTTTGTAAACTGAATATTAAGGATGCTTCTAACAGTCCCCTTTTATTTTACAGAGACGAAGATGACGCAGTTTTCTGAAGGATTTGCGTGTGATGCAGTTCGTAGCGAGGCGAATGGGTACAAAGCGAGACAGCAACACCTGCGCCCCCCCCCCCCTCCTTTACCCCTCCTGGTGAGTAAGTTGCATGTAATGATTTACCTGTTAGGGATTTACCTGTCTGCTCTACGACAGGTGGATCTCGCAATTTCCGTCCGGGTTATTCACGAGCTCATAAACACTTCAGCTCACCTCGCCGGGCCTCAGGTGATCGGCAGGTGTCCGCCCCGTGAACAAACTGAACGTGTTTGTGTTACATTAAGGGAAATAATTCTTACCTCGTGTGGTTCGTATGTTACCAAATATATACCTACTACATGTATTTCTGTGAATTCAGTTTAAATATTTTTGATGATTTGTTAAATTTCTGGAGACACGTAAAGTTCCTGAAAACACAAATGAGAATGTGTTTTCATATATATATATATATATATATATATATATATATATATATATATATATATATATATATATATATATATATATATATATATATATATATATATATATATATATATATATATATATATATATATATATATATATATATAATAATATATATATTAATATCAATATATATTGAAAGAATTGGGCATCTCACCGTGTGGTGGGTGGTTGCGCAGCACCGCCTTCCTCCCTATGGGTATATCCCCAATATATATATATATATATATATATATATATATATATATATATATATATATATATATATACATATACATATATACATATACATACACACACACACACACACACACACATAAACGCAGCTCCCCCATCCATTCCAAGACCCTCTCAGCAGGATCAGTCAACTTGCTCCAGCCATGAGTTATGTGGGCATCCCTGTGGTCTACTCCACTCAGGGTATCTCGTACAGAGGCAACTTTGTAAGCAGGACTGACGTCCGGGAGGCGCGCCACGTGCCCATATACCCGTAGTGGATGTTCACGGACCAAGCTGGTAACAGGCCACGATTAAGTTTCATAAAGCAGCCTCTGGTTCAGCACAAACTTCTTCCAGTGATACCCCATGATCCTGCAGAGGCACTTGGTACCAAAGGTATCAACATGCCTCCCCATACCAAATTCAGTGTCAATGTCTTACAGCCATACATTAAGGCAGGGAGCACAAGTGACTTAAGATTTGAATCTCTGTCCACCTGTATAGATATCAACAAAATATACTTATGGTGTTGAGTTACTTCCTAGGCAGACCCACCATTGTTATGCACTACTATCAAAGTATTTGAAACTTTTGGTGACCTCAGTGGCCTCACCACATATATGATCAGACTGAACTGTTATCATCCAGCAAGATTCCAAATAACTGGGTCTTGGTTTTTGGCCTAGGAGACCTTCAGTCCCGGAGGCTTCGCTTCCTCATGCAGCACTTCAAGAGCCATCACCAGGATCTTGACCGATTCTCTGAGAAGTACATCATCAGCAGCAAAAACAAAGGCTTGTTGTTGCTTGTTGCCAGCAGATGCTCTGTAATGACTTTGATCAATAACTGCCTAGAACACAAGTTGAAAAGTGATGGAGCAAGAATGCTCCTGAATTAACAGGGAAGAAGCCAGTAATGCCTCCCCCACACTTCTCAGCACTCTCAGCCCCAGAGTAAAGGCCAGTCATCAGGTCAATAATTAGTCCTTGCAGGAATCTCATGGATCCACAGAATATCCCTAAGTGCCTCATGATGCACCAAGTCAAATGCCTTTTAGAAATTAAGACATAGGCTGCGAGTAGCCCCTGTCAAAACACATTGGCGTTCCATGAGGATGCGAAGTGCAAGCATCCGGTCAATTGTTGACTTGCCGGATATGAACCCTCTTTGCTCAGGTCTCTGAAACTTTAGCAGATGAGATAAAAATTGCATCAGCAAAAGATGAGCGAGCACCTTGCCCAGCACACTGAGCAGTGTGATGCCACGGTAATTGTTGCAGTGCTGTCAGTTCCCTTTCCAGATAGGGACAGCCAACCCTCTTTTCCAGTTCGGAGGAATGGCACCAGAACTGCCACGTGGCAGACAGCACTGCATGCAATCCATGGGTCATGGCTTCACCCCCAGCTCTCAGCCTCTTGCTGATATTACACATCCCAGCTGCCTTTCCACCCTTCAACTTCCTTAGGCCCTCTCTCACCTCCACAACAGAGGGTGATTTATTGGTGGATAAGTAGCCACCATCTGCAAACCAACCAGAGGGAGCTGTCCACTTGGGGGCTCTGTCGTGTACAGTTGTCCAAAGTACTCAGCCTATAGAGCCCGGTACCCATTCTCACCTGATATTATCTGCCCATCAGCCACTCAGATTGTACTGGTCTGAGATGTGGATTTGGAGCTGAGCTTCTTTAGAGTTCTGAAGGTAAATCAAAGTTCATTTCCATTTAGACAACCCTCGACATCTTCAGCAAAACCTCCAACATATTTCTACTTATCCCTCCTCAGAAGGGTTATAGTCCTTCATGACAGAGCCCTGTATTGGTCACAGTTCCAAGCCAGCGTGGCATATTAGCATATTGATACCTTTTGTAATAATGGCCAATGTAGAATCATAGGATGTCACTAAAATGTAGACACCAACTCCAGTTATTGTATAGGCATGCAGCACACTACCTAGCAGTCAGCTCTCCTCACAGAGTTGGTTCTGTAAGACACAATCCCAAGTGGAGGCAGTGAAGGGGACATCCCCTGCCATGAGGTACTTTGCATGGGAAGAGGGCCTGCATGGAGACTTGCTTGAAGGGAACCCTGGGGTTGGCATCACACCGGTGAGGCAAGTCCCCACCCACTTGGTATATGCCCCTTTCAAATGATTGATTTCTCGACAGGTACCTACCTGTCAAGAAATGGAAAAATAATCTGAATGAGCATTCATTACACTCCCAATTATAGTAAATGTAGTGACCTCACTACATTTACTATAGTTGGGAGTGTAATGAATGCTCATTCAGATTATTTTTCCCTTTCTTGACAGGTCACTACATTTACTTCTGTTGGTAGTATAATGAATGCTCATTCAGATTATTTTTCCAGGTAGCCAGGACAACACATCCCTCACTATAAAGTTGAAACTTAAGAAAACCAGGAGGACGACAAACTATGCACTTTGGGTTGGTTGGAGATCATCGAGGTCTGTTTGGAAGGTAACTGTTTGGTCTGTTATCATTTGATTTGTTAAAAATACTAAAGTATACAGTTTGCACCATGAGAAGGAGAATATGGTATTGAAAAGAGTAAGGCAGATTAGAGGGACACAAAACACAAAACAGTGGGGTAAAATGTTATCTTTATTGCAGGTTTTGGCCAGATTCAGGGAAGCCAGGATGTCCCTCGCTCACTTCCACTTCATGCACAAGGTTCTTTGGTATGTGTCTTTCAATGAATTGTCCTGGAAGGACTTGACACAACTAAATCCACTGGCCCCGACAACATTCTCGCCTTCATCCTTAAATTCTTTGCCCCATCCTTCATGCCATATTCACCCAATCCCTATCATCCACTTCATTACCCTCTGACTGGCTTTTGGCAAACATTAATCCATTTTTTAAGACAGATGATCGGACTGACCATGCCAATTATCACCCCATCTCACTAACATCGATTCCATGTAAAATTTTCGAACACAATGCACAAACACATAATGCACAAACACATAATGAATCACTTTGACACAAACAACATCCTTACTGACTCACAATACAGCTTTCGACCCAAACACTCATGTGAATCGCAACTCATTACTACATTTCACGACATTACGAGGCTACTTGACCGACGTGACATCAAACGAGTTGACACTATTATTTTAGATTTTGCCAAAGCCTTCGACAAAGTCCCCACACAAAAGACTGACATTAAAATTGAAATACTACAGTATTTCAGGACCTATTCTCCACTGGATCACTGCATTTCTTACTAACCAGACTCAACTTGTTCTTCTTGACGGATCTTCATCTGACACTGTCTCTGTTTCTTTAGGTGTCCCACAACGCACTGTTCTAGGCCCCCTTCTTTTCCTCCTGTACATTAACGATCTTCCATTCCCAACGCCTAACTCTTCCACTAGACTATTTGCCGACGATAGTTTGCTGCTTAGAGCAGTAAAGACTACCGACGACTGCAGACTGCTACAAAAAGAATTGGATGCTCTCCAGCGGTGGGAGTGCACCTGGCAAATGCACTTCTGACCAGATAAATGCAAACTGTTAAGATTCACCAGAGCTCACAACCCCATCCATCACAGTTATGCACTCTTCAAATTCAGAACTAAAATCAGTCCACACACACAAGTATCTTGGTGTCCACCTATCCACTAACCTTAAGTTCAACACTCACATAGACCACATCAGTGCCACAGCCAACTGAACTCTGGGGTTCCTGAGGAGGAATTTATATAACTGCACACCTGACATTAAACACATAGTTTGACACACTTGTGAGACCACTGGAATACTGCTCCACGGTGTGGGATCCTTACACACACAGAAACATTGATAGGTTAGAACAAATCAACACCAAGGCGGCTAGGTTCAAACAATTACACTCGAACACTTGGCATCACAACACGGATCAAACAAATAAACATGGAACCTATTCACATACAAGGACTGGAGGCTGCAGAACGCCTAACCTCAGACCTTGCTATCATTTCCAATTGGGGTAAAAGAAACCTTGTGTCCTTCAATGCCTCAAAAACCCAGTTTCTCCAATTATCAACTAGACACAAGCTTCCAAACACCTATCCCCTATTCTTCGACAACACCCAGCCGTCACCTTCTTCAACACTAAATATCCTCGGTCTATCCTTAACTTAAAATCTCAACTGAAAACTTCACATCTCCTCTCTTACTAAATCAGCTTCCTCGAGGTTGCGCGTTCTGTGTTGTCTCCGCCAGTTCTTCTCCCCTGCACAGATGCTTTCCATATATAGGGGCCTTGTCCGCCCTCATATGGAGTATGCATCTCACATGTGGGGGGGGCTCCACTCATACAGCTCTTCTGGACAGAGTGGAGTCTAGGGCTCTTCGTCTCATCAGCTCTCCTCCTCTTAACTGACAGCCTTCTACCTCTCATTCTGCCGCCATGTTGCCTCTCTATCTTCTATCGATATTTTCATGCTGACTGTTCTTCTGAACTTGCTAACTGCATGCCTCCCGCGGCCCCGCTGCACATGACTTTCTACACATGCTCATCCCTATACTGTCCAAACCCCTTATGCAAGAGTTAACCAGCATCTCCATTCTTCCATCCCCTTCACTGGTAAACTCTGGAACAGTCTTCCTTCGTCTGTATTTCCTCCTTCCTATGACTTGACCTCTTTCAAGAAGTGTGTATCAAGACACCTCTCCACCCAAAATTGACATCTCTTTTGGCTACTCTTTACTTTCTAATTTTGTGGGAGCGGCGAATAGCAGTCTTTTTTTTCATACTCTTTCTGATGCCCTTGATCCGTTTCCATTCATGTAAAAAATATAAAAAATATAATAAAATTGTAATGCCTATGCTACAAGTTTTAAATAAAGAGTACAAGTCAGTCACTTGTAGCACTCCATTGTTAAACACACTCATGGTGTTGCTGATAAGTAGAGTTGTGTACCCTTAGCTACATCAATGACCTAGTAGGGAAAGCTGCTTAAGTCTCTACCATTTGTTTTTCTTTGGGCCGGGAATGAGTCAAGACTCAGAGGAATGACACTCCCATAAACATACCCACCAATGTGGTTGTTGAGTTTTAAAGTCACACAGGGCAGCTGTAATATTTTAGTCTTGCTGTTATAAAAAGTTTGAGTAACATTTTAATACAGACTTATAGCATGAACATTGCATTGTCTCAGGTTCCAGAAGTGAGGGAAGAAGGCATTATCACAGTTCAGGCATCTTGGGAAACTGACATCAGAAATTACGATTCAAATAAATTTCATTTTTGTGCCTTCCTTTTAGATTGCAGTAGGTAATAGTTGCCAGTTGAGGGGTTTCATGGAGCTGCACTAGATCAACTTAGCTACCTCAGTAAAGCTCTGGATTTCTTCCATTGAGGCATGGGCCCATCAGAATATGATTGAACAGCATTAAATTTTAATTATTTTTTTTGTTTCAAGACATGATGGCAATGGAGATATCGAGAAAGGTACAAGAAAGTAGCCTGCAGTGGTACCGCCATGACAAAAGTCATTGGGCAGGAGACTTCCGGAAACCAAAGTGGAGGTGGATGGACTGTGTGAAGGAGGAGGAGAGCTGCCAGACATTGACCTCACATAGAAGTGGGGAAAAGTCCAGATGAAGACCATTCAGACATGAAGGACTGCTGAGGGAGCCGATATGTTCTTCCTGATGGCCGCGTCTACCCACAGAAGTGCCTGGATGGACGGATGCCTGAAGCACAGCAGTGGGGCATTCCAGCTACCCATCAAACGTCCTGTCTGTAACCGAGAAGTTGGCTTTTGTCTGGGAAAGTTCAAATACACTTATGAAACACTGATAATTAAAGTTTCTTTAGTAACATGCTCACAGTATGTCCCCACAGATGACCTTTTTTCCACAAAAAGATTCCTGCTACCTGATTAGTTTAAATATGAAAAATCACCATATAACAAGTTATTTTTTTCATAATAATATATATATATATATATATATATATATATTTTTATATATATATATATATATATATATATATATAAAAATATATATATATATATATATATATATATATATATATATATATATATATATATATATATATATATATATATATATATATATATATATATATATATATATATATATATATATATATATATATATATATAAACCAATATATATATGTTCATATACTTGTTTATATATATATATATACCAGGTTTAGGACAGATGTTCAATACTTGTTTGTAGTTGGTACAGGACCAGGTTTAGGACAGATAGAGTTGCCTGAAGTTGTCATTTTCATGACAGCATATTATATTATTACCAAAAAGAAGAATATCAACTATCTACTTTTATTCTGTTACTGTTTGGTTGCTAACCTTGGTTATTATTATGATACATTGCCTGCCAAATTAGTAAAGACTAAAGGAAGCGGACTTTTTACCTAGTAAAAAACATATGGCAAGTTGGCAACATTAGAGCAAGAGAATATAATACTGTATTGTAGTTTTTTTTTTTTTTATACCTTGAAGAGAATAAATGAATCTTTGCACATGAATAGGTTGTCTTACTTTACCATCTTTGGAGCACACTATTTAACTTATGGAATACTTTTAGTAAAAAAAAATCATGATTTTTTAGTAAAAAAAACAATGATTTAATCATTTGATTAAATCAATTTGATTTAATCATTGCTAACCCTTGTGGCAAGTAAAAATGATTATCTCTAAAAGTATTGTCAGTCGGCAACAAGCATGTGTTCAGATGCTCACTACTACATATGTACTTTTTAACAATTTAACATTGGAAGAACAATATCCATGACTATAGTTTCATAATTACAGAGGAGAAAATGCTATTATAGTTTCGTCTGATGTATATTACATGTAATCTAAAGAATTGATTTACATATTTTCTTGTGTTTAGTGCAACTTGTCCCAATCGGCATTAAAATATGTGAAACAATACGTAAGAAGTAGCGTGCCTCAGGACACGTGTTGTGTTCATTGTGTTGCTGACTTGAGTGAGATAACAGATCGAGACTTACCAGCACATTACTTCATAATTTCTACTCATTATCATTTTAAATTGAAAACATATATGAGGGAGAAACTTAAGTTTGTAAATGTGTGTAGGCTCACATTACCTGGCAATTATTTTACATGAAATGATGTATTCAGACATCGTCTATTCAACCAATCAGGTAGCAGAAAACTTTACGTGGAGAAAGGGCACCTTTATGGGCGAGTGCATTTTCACCTCAATAAAAAATAGACTACAGTACAAGATGCCTTATTGACTAACAATTTATCTTCAAGAAAACCTGAACCAAATCCCCAAATCAGAAATAATAAAAAGTTCAAAATAGTTTTGATTTAGGATTACCCTCAATGAAACTGCCTGAGAATTTGAGAATACCTTGAAAGAAGAAATGCTGAAAGGCGAGATGATGGCCATCCCCACATGGGACAGCAGGCAGACAGGAAGGAGATTGCCACAGCATCTACCATGACAGCGTTCCGAGGGGCTGACATCAGAACAGGCTGACTCACACAGACCTCTGAAAAAATTGCATAGTACATAGTTGTTACAATTTCATATGCCAGACAATGAAGGAATAAAGGGAGAGGTGGAAGAGGGATTTATTTATTTATTTATTTATTTTTATTTATTTATTTTTATTTTTTATTTTTTTTCGTGCTGGCCCAGAGCACTGGTAGGCTTTCGTGAGGGGCCTGGTGGTCGGCCCCAGCCTGTAGTAGTGCAGGCAAGTGTTTATAGTGGCGCCATCTTTTTCTTGGCTCATGCTGCCACCCCGGAGCTCATTCTTGACTGACTTGGACAGTTTCCTCTAGAGTCCAGGTTGATGGGTGGTGTTCAGGACAGCATGTGAGTAGTCTTAGGCCACTCAGCGGTGTGAGTGGAACTGAAAAATCCCAGGTGGTAGCGGCAGATTCGAACTCGCGTTGTCCAAAACGCAGTGAATGCGGGGCCCGCACGCTAACCACTCAGCCACCGCCTATCCTAAATAAACACCCTAATTGCTTAATTTAATCATCCTGTCATTTCCTAGCACATGGCAAGCATATTCCCCTAATACTGTTACGATCATCCCTGCTACCTTTTTCTCTAATACACCAGCACAATGAAGGGGAAGAAGAAACATACGAATGGAAGGAAAAAGAAAATCCTTTCAAATGTGTTTCACTGATATCTAACATGTAACTACTTTCCTAAATGCTTCTACAACCTCTCTTTTCTACCATTCTTCATTCAATCCATTCATATTAATACACAGAACCCTAAGCAGCTCTTTCCTTCCTAGGGATAAATGGAGACCCCCCTCCACCTGCAGCCATCTATAGTTCATTCCCCATTATCTTACAATGGTAATTTTTTAAACAAATCAAAGCAAAGGTGATTCTGCAGACAGAGAGGCTTACATAATGAATATGGAAAAATGCATATGGCTACGGGACAATTCTGTGTAAGTTTGGGAATACTGAAGTATATTTAAGGGAAAAGCATTGAACAGATGTAATAATTACACTAAAAGAGTCCTGAAGTGAAATGTGACTCGCAGCAATAAAAGGTTTAAAAACATCTGTTTTTTCCTAGCTCTGTCATATGCATCAGAGACTTGCATGTAAAGTTGGGGGCATATGCTATAAGTAAAGTTGGGGGCATATGCTATAAGTAAAGTTGGGGGCATATGCTATAAGTAAAGTTGGGGGCATATGCTATAAGTAAAGTTGGGGGCATATGCTATAAGTAAAGTTGGGGGCATATGCTATAAGCAAAGTTGGGGGCATATGCTATATGTGCCTGTGATTGAGATGATCATCTCAGTCCTATTAGCCCTAGTGCCTGCGGTGGGTGAGAACCCATTACCACGGGACACAGGGCAAGTGCAACAGCTGGGTTGTAGTACAGTAAACTCTCCATTTAACATGAGAAAGACCCAATAATATTAACTTATCTCTGCACTGCAGACACTCTAAACTAACCACATCTGTAAGCCCTGTTGAGCTTAACCTACTAGCTGTAGCACACATCGATCATAAACAATTTTGATCTGTCTACATTCGTGAAACCATTAAGTATTTTGAAACATTTGATCAGTTTTCCTCGGAGGCGACGTTTCTCAAGAGAGAACATGTTAAGGGTGGAAAGCCTTTCTTCGTAGGATTTGTTGCGCAAGGAAGGGATCATTTTTGTTGCCCGACGCTGAACACCTTCTAATTTAGCAATGTCCTTTGCATGGTGGGGAGCCAAAACTGTACCACATATTCCAAGTGGGGTCTGACTAAACTATTGTAGAGCGGAAGTATTACATCTTTATTCTTGAATAAAAAGTTTCTTTTAATGAAGCCCAACATTCTGTTCGCTTTATTTGCTGCATCGATGCATTGCTGTGAGAATTTGAGGTTTGACGCGATTTTGACCCCCAGGTCCTTAACGCATTGAACGCCTGTGAGTTTAACGCCACGCATTTCGTAATCAAACTTTTTTATTTCTTGTTCCAACTCAAAGGACCAGGAAAACCTTGAGAAATTGATAAACTTTCTGTACAATACCATTTCTAGTAGCATCTAGGATCACCACAAGAATGAGAAAACTGGCAAATTCTAACATATTAAAATCAGGATGTTTCCACAAAGCAAGGCTAAAAAATAAGTAACAAATTACCAGAAAGATTTGACCTCCATACAGAAGATGACAGTTGGGCAGTAAACAACGTTGTAAACATGAGGGATACGGTATGTCTTTAACTTTGTGGTACCAGTGTCCAGTAATTAATGAAGATTAATCACATTTACAATTTCTAAATAATCGGCCAATTAATCAGTATCGGCCGATTATTGGGTACCGATTAATCGGTCATCGGTAATCGGCCAAGTTGCTTATCAGTGCAACCCTAATTAAAAGACTGAAGGAACACTATCATGGCCAGAACAAGTAGGTTTTAATTGAGCCAAAATATTCTCTATTTGAAAAATATAAAAACTATTGACATTGAATATAAATTTATTATCACACTGCTGTAAAGGATAAGGATTAAGCAAGAGCTCTCTAGAAAATACGGTGGAAAAGGCCATAACGAAATGGTTTGCCATGTCTGCAGCCTCAATACACCATCCGTCCTCACTACATAACGGCCCGACTGTCGGACGCTGAACCTCTTATGACGGAGGTAAGCGTAAAAACGCCTCACATCATGGTGACTGATGAGCATAACAATCAACTACCACTCGCATGGATGATATCAGGTTAATACTCACCACCAGTAACTTCCAATCGTACTCACAGGCAGCCTTCCCCTCCATGACGAACCGAATGATGGATGACAACGAATGCTGGCTGCTATGTACCACTGCTTTGGCTTATATGTACCATTGTAGGGCTGCTATGTACTCTCTTCCTTTCCTATATGGTTGCTGATGGTACATAGCAGCCAGGGATGATACATAGCAGCCAGGGATGGTACACAGCAACAGGTGGTATATAGCGGCCTGTTACCATGACAACATAACAACCACAAAGTATTTCTCGACTCTCCCACTTCCTAACACGCCACATTACCAGCTGTTTTGAGCACATTCCCCTTCTGTCACTACTCTCCACCTGGCAGACACCTTCAGAAAGGGTTAAATGAGCTGTAAGGCGTTAACAATACGTGATATCAGAGTAAAGCAGGAATTTTTGCCTTACCTGCGGGCGGCGGGACACTGACAGCCGGGCGGGAGGCCGATCGATCTGTTCTGGCGGGAAAGAGGCGGGGCGACGGGCCTATATTTATCACATCATTATTTATGTTGTTTACCGTCTTTATATTTATTTCAGCGGCTCATTGATAGACAGTTGAATGGCAATAAATAGTATGAAATCAACAGAAAGAATAACAATAATGAATAGCTCCTTTTTCGTCAGTATCCATATGTATCCTTAGTTGTATAATCACACTCTGTACTGCCTGGGGGTTGGGATGGCATGCTCCTCCCTTCTCCTTTATTGTTTACTTGCAACAATAAACTATCAGTCAATCAATCAGCTGACTAAACTATTACCACTACTACTAAAAGGCTTTCTGGCGGGGAAGATACGAGGCGACGGGCCTACACTTTATTACGTTATGGATATCTTTTTGTAACTCGTTGATAAAGTGCAGGAAAATAGCGTTGAATACATATGGGGGAACAATAATAATGAATAGCTCTCTTATTTCATCAGTATAACCAGAATTTCTAAGGGTAACTCTAGAAAATGTGCAGATTCAATTCATCACCTCTACTGTATATTTCCGTACTTCTAAGACATAATTATGCTCTCTCCTCTACGTAACACTTGCTAGAAAATATATCGTTGTGCTGGAAGCTTCCCCCGGAGTCTTCCAGAGGCCCATAGACCCCGGGGGAATCTTCCAGCACAACACTGCTTCCCCCCGGGGTCTATGGGCCTCTGGAAGACTCCGGGGGTAGATTCCAGCACAACAATGGTCATAAATGAATCAAAGAACCCTGCAACATGTCTCTACACCAAGTCCTTAAGCCAACAATGAAGCAGCAAGGATGTCTCAGTCTTTTTTATTCATCATGTAGAAGACCTTACACGATAGGAAACACTCCAGAGGGCATAGGAAGCACACAGAACGCTACTCTTCCGGCACTCCAGCACTAGGCGGGCAAGCAAGGAGAGGAATATGAGATGAGGAGGAGGATGGGGAGGAATATGAGAGGAGGAGGAGGATGGGGAGGAATATGAGAGGAGGAGGAGGATGGGGAGGAATATGAGAGGAGGAGGAGGAGGAGGTGGAGGAGGAATGAGATGAGGAGGAGGAGGAGGTGGAGGAATGAGAGGAGGAGGAGGAGGTGGAGGAATGAGAGGAGGAAGAGGTGGAGGAATGAGAGGAGGAAGAGGAGATGGAGGAATGAGAGGAGGAGGAGGTGGAGGAATAAGAGGAGGAGGAGGAGGTGGAGGAATGAGAGGAGGAGGAGGAGGTGGAGGAATGAGAGGAGGAGGAAGAGGAGGAGGATTGAGAGGAGGTGGAAGAGGTGGAGGAATGAGAGGAGGAGGTGGAAGAGGTGGAGGAATGAGAGGAGGAGGTGGAATGAGAGAAGGAGGAGGAGGAGGAAGAGGAGGAAGGGGTGGAGGAATGAGAGGAGAAGGAGGAGGAGGAGGAGAAATGAAAGGAAGAGGAGGAGGTGGAGGAATGAGAGGAGAAGGAGGAGGAGGTGGAATGAGAGACCTGCCAAGCTAATATTCCACCTGGTGTCCGCTACACTACTGCTGAAATAACTAAATAAATATATCAATAATTACACAAAGGACTAATTAAGATAGACAAATGAATGTATAAATCAAATAAACAAATAAGAAAATACTAATGAACTCAATAATGGTGTAGATATGTAGAGTTTTTGGGCCTTACTCAGCCAATACAAATATATTCAAGAAGAGGTTGGATAAATTCATGGATAGTGAGGTTTTTTTTTTACATTGCTGCCTACGTACGGTAGGCTTCTTCCAGTGGATCCTGATGGTCGGTCAAGGCTTCATTCCGGTGGGTCCTGATGGTCGTTCTGCAGGCGGGCGGAGTGTTAGTGGCGCCATCTTGCATTGGCTCATGCTGCCCTCCCAGAGCTCATTTTTGATCCTTGAATCTAGAGTCCGGGTTGATAGGTGGTCTTCTGGACAGCATGTGGGTAGTTTTAAGCCACTCGGCGGCGGCTGAAAAATCCCAGCTTGGTGGCACCGGGCGGGGATTGAACTCGCGTCCTCCTGAACACGAGGCCGTTAGGTGGGATTACTAGTAAGGGTCTACCAGCTCATTGCAGACTCCTTATGTTCTTATGTTCTTAACCCGGTAGCAGCGACGGGCCAAATTTGTGGCTTTACCGTGTTCCAGCGACGGCCAAATTTGTGGCTTTACCGTGTTCCAGCGACGGGCCAAATTTGTGGCTTTACCATGTACCAGCGACGGGCCAAATTTGTGGCTTTACCATGTACCAGCGACGGGCCAAATTTGTGGCTTTACCATGTACCAGCGACGGGCCAAATTTGTGGCTTTACCGTGTACCAGCGACGGGCCAAATTTTTGCCATAATATAAACCCCCCAAAAATAGATGATGCATAAACTGATCACAAATGCGTTGATATATATTATGAAATGGTTGACGTAAGTGATGATTTTTTCCCATTATTCTCGCTTAGAGGGAAGGGCCTTGAAGAAATATGATCCCCGCAGCTACCGGGTTAATTGTACATTCACAAAGAGTATTATTCAATGGGCCTGTTGTGTTGACTTCATAACCCGGGATCTTGCTGTGAGGGGCTGACAACACCAACCGTCTGCTGTCTTTACATTTCTAGGCACAGAATCAATACTTTTTTTTTCTATTTTTGCTTTAAAGTTTGCTCCAAGATGTTAATTCTCGGTGTGCTCCTCTCCTGCTATACTCAACACTGTATATACGTTCATTATATTTAATTACTATGGTGTGGTACAATGAAAGTTGTGCCAATTAAGACATATCCTCTAATTTCTTTGCCTTTTCCAGCACTGAATCTGTATTTTCTATAGTTTTTTTCTAACTTTGTACCATACCTCCTCATATTGCTTAAGGGATTGGAATGGCAAGCACTTCGTCTCTCTATCTTTTATCCAACAAGGAAATGTATCAACCAATCAATCAGCCATCTGCAAATAAATTTTCTAACTCCTTTTCACTGGTAAACTTAACAATACTACACATGGTCTCTGAAACCCCATCATCTAACATTTGTTCAATCATTTTCGGCAACATTACAATTGGGTGAAGATTCCTTTTTTAACAAACTGACCTCATTTTGTAAGCAGCAGACAAGTGGAGGTGGTATGACTTTGCACGGAGTCTCTGGGTGGTGAGGGGAGTGAGGGTGATGGTGAGGGTGGAGGAGAGGGTAAGGAAGGAAAGAGGGAAGGTTGCATAAGGTGGAGGAGAGGGAAAGGAAGGAAAGATTGAAGGTTGTGTAAGGTGGAGGAGAGGGTAAGGAAGGAAGTTTTGTAAAAGGTGGAGGAGAGGGAAAGGAAGGAAAGAGGGAAGGTTGATTAAGGTGGAGGAGAGGGAAAGGAAGGAGGTGGAGGAGAGGGAAAGGAAGGAAAGATTGAAGGTTGTGTAAGGTGGAGGAGAGGGTAAGGAAGGAAAGAGGGAAGGTTGCGTAAGGTGGAGGAGAGGGAAAGGAAGGAAAGAGGGAAGGTTGCGTAAGGTGGAGGAGAGGGAAAGGAAGGAAAGAGGGAAGGTTGCGTAAGGTGGAGGAGAGGGTAAGGAAGGAAAGAGGGAAGGTTGTGTAAGGTGGAGGAGAGGGAAAGGAAGGAAAGAAGGAAGGTTGCATAAACAGAGAGCGCGGCACATACACGGACTAGACAGACAAGGTAATAATCTCCTTCCACGGCTGTTCTCTCCCACTGGATCAGCAAGAAATATATATCTTCGTCCCATCACGCAACAGGGAAGCTACAGTGGTGTGCTCGGTGGGTCCAGGAGCAATATTTACAGATCAGTTCTTGGGAAGTGAATTTTCTTTATCACACGCAAGAAATAACTTTGCCGGTCTATATCAAGCAGACTCAATTGTTTCCTGCCACTCATTTCTTGCAAGCACTTCCTATTAGTTTGTCGTCTCCTCTATTCTATGATCCAATTTGATTTTCTTTTACACATCAATCAATCAGTTAATCAGGGCATATGATGGGGGCACATCACCGTACATCAGACAGACATATAATTACCAAGTAGACCATTATTTTCAGCCACTCATTTCTTGCAAACACTTCTTTTTTTTTCTTTCCTACTCTAAGGTATATAGTCCATAATGGCTTTTTATTGCATATCAGACATATCAAGCAGACTTACTTCTTCATGGCCACTCATGTCCTATAATCATTGTGATCTGCTCTCATCCCACTCATCAATCTATAATCAGTTTGTTTACTTTCACACATCAAGCAGTTGTCTCAGCACTGTTACACTTCACTCCCTTCTCTTCATTCAACATTTCTGTTATCAACTGAGTTTATTGAAGTTTATTAAACTTCCTCTCTTTTCTGTGCTTGAGCCATTCACTTTTACCAATTAAGGTTTCCCTCGCACATCCTAACACCTACAGCACCTGCACAGTTCACACTTCCCCCACAGACTAACAGCTGCATGGTGGCCGAGTGCCTCAAGCTTCATTCTTCTATTCCATCCAGTCAGGGCTTCCCAAGACACACGTAACACAGACAGAACTATAAAAGCCAGACTCACCTCAAACTACAGAATATGTAACAGCAAGGGAGGCACACAATACTGACAGCTTTGTATACTATGCTCTTAAGAAGGCATTACATATTGGAAATAGTTATTACAACGATGCTAACATAACACTAGAATGACGCGAGTAACGAAAAGTTCCTCGTGACTACAAGTCGACGAGTCGTACGACGTCCCGTCAACTTTACAACAATACTGCATGCACGGTGACGGGTGAAGAATGTCTCAATCATCGCAATGGAAACAACAGTGATGGCGGTGCTGGCAATGGTGGTGATGAGGTGAGAGGTGAGGAGTGTCCACCACCAGAGGAATGGTGATGGACAGCAGGAAACATTAACAAAATAATGATGAGTTTTCTCTGAGGAAGGTATGATGAAACAGGTCAACAAATAAGGTAGTCAGCAACACAGCTCCTTACAGGCTGCCGTACAGAGGACAGAAGGACTTCTGCATCTTTCTGAGTCAGAATACTAAGGTCTGTCACATGACAAAGATCCCTCTGGGACCCAAATTGAAAAGTTGCCTTACAAGTTATATAAAAAGCTACATTATAGCTTCTCAAAAATTGCACTTTGTGCAATGCTCAAAACTCAACAAAGATAATCTCAAAATATAGTTGAGTAAAAAATACACAACACAAATATGCATCTTGTGTTGGCATCTGTGAGCACAACAAATTTCTGCCCTGGCAGAGCACAGCGCTGGTGAGTCTCTGGGCTGCCCTGGGCCTGGCTGGCACACCACTGCCAGCCACACCCCACACAGGGGCCAGGTGAGCATCTGTGGCTCACGCAGGTGTCCTCAGGTGTGGAGGACACAGACACAATGAACAAGTGTACAGGTGCACACACACAGGCACCTCATCCACCAGAGGGAGCTTTGCTGCGGCTCTCAGCAACACAGATGCCAACAAGAGTGTTTGGCACAAACATGAGTCAGCTTCCACAGCCCTGGGCTGCTTGGCTGAGGCTGACATGCCAAAACAAGAGTTCCTTAATACGACAAGCCAAGACTCTCGTGAGCTCGGAGGGGCAGGGTCGGGAGTGGCGGGGGGTTGGGGGGTTGGGGGGTGAGGTAGTGAGGAAGTCCAGCCGAGGCTCCATCTCTCCCTGTCCCACAAACACCTCCAGAAACAACTCTATATATATAAATACACAGAAGAATTCATCATCACTTCGGTGCATCCAGCCTCAGCTCTGTTTCTCTCCCATCTTAAAACACCTCCACTAATGTCTCTCCAAATAAACAAGCAAAAATTGCAGTCACTTAAGTAAAAATCAATTTAATCTTTCCTAGAACTTCTCTGCATGTGTTGTGGCAACCAAGTCAGACCTTACAAAACACAGCACTGGGGGACAAACCTAAACTCCGGGGCAATGAAGGCTTCCCTCACAAAGGTCTCTTGTCTGGAGTGAGTGATTCAGCTTGGCAATCATTCTGGACTGAGATGTGAAGTGTGTCATACCTCTGATCTGATCCTGCCCTTCTGGTGGTGCGATATTTGTGGTGATGTTAGGAAAGTGACTAAAAATTCATTCATTCTTTCACTACATCAATAAATAATAAAAAATAAAACATCTCTAAGCACGGTGTCTGGAAGGCTTTTCTTTACTTTCCTTGCACAAATCCAAAAGTTGTGTCCATCGGCACATATTTATCTAAGAAGAATAAGAAAATGACCCCAAAATAACTAGCTTACATTTACCATTTTTTTTAGCATTACCCCAAAAATTAGTGAACATCTATTCTCAGTATTGCCTCTAAAAAATACTCATCGTCCTTTTTGCATTATTGCCCTTAAAACTAGTCATCTCATTATTGCCCCAGAAACTACAGTCATCATCTCGGTATTGCCTCAAAACTACATCCATCATCTTTTTAGCACAATCTTCATCTCTTCTCAGCCATACCCTTAAAACTAGTCATCATTTCTACTCTGCATAACCCCAAAACTAATTCTCTTCTCAGCATCCCCTTAAAACACCACAGTCATCATCCCTCTTCAGCACTGCCTCTAAAACTAATCACCATCTCTTCTCACATTCCTCCTAAAACTAGTCATCTCTTCTCACATTCCCCCTAAAACTAGTCATCTCTTCTCAGCATCCCCTTAAAACAACACAGTCATCATTCCTCTTCAGCATTGCCTCTAAACCTAATCACCATCTCTTCTCACATTCCCCATAAAACTAGTCATCTCTTCTCATATTCCCCCTAGAACTACAGTCATTCTCTCTTCTCAGCATCCCCCTAGAGCTACAACCATCATCTCTTCTCATCGTGGGAGGCGCAAGGCAGCACACCGCCCTCCCACACGTCCCTACAGGGTGCCGGCGCTCATGACCACTCCTTATTCTGCTTCACACTGCCCGCGTCGCACGTCTCCTCGCTCTGGTTAACCGAGGGGGACGTCTCTCTGCTGGGGCCACAGTACAAGAGGGAGGAATTGTTGTGGTTGTTGTGGTTGTTATGCTTGCAGGGGGTGGTGCTGTGGGAGGCATGAGGTGTGGAGGAGAGATGGAGGAGCTGAGGGCTGTCGGGGCACTGAGGAACATGGGTAGGGTGCGTATGGATGTGGTGATGGAGGTGGAGTCTGGGGTGGCAGTGGCCCTGGGAGGAGGTGCTGCTGCCGTGGATGACTGGGGAGGGCGGGGGCGGCACATAGTTAGGGAGGGCCCACTGTCCGAGCTCTTCTTCTGTGACGTCAGGGCGAGACGTCACATCCGGCAATCAGGTGAAGGTGTTCTTGCTGGAGTAGTTGTAGACATCGGACCCGTAGATGTTGTTGCTGGTGCTGGCCGCCTCGGACTCGTTGACTTTCTTCCTCACCGGCTTGGACGACCCCTTGCACTTGAGGACGAATCGGAGCTCTTGGTTCAGGATAGTCATCAGCGGGATCTGTTGTGGAGGGAAGAGGTGAGTCAGATGTGTCGTGGAGGATGTTTCTGTGTCTAAATGTCATGGTTCATTCTCAACACACAAGGCTACATTCAGAAAGGGGAGACCTAATACAAATTTATAAGTTACTGAGCAAAATGGAAGAAGTTGATAATGAGGAGTTACCAATAAAAGAAGGAATATAAACACCAGGAACACAAGAGGACACAGTAAAAACTTGAGGAAAGGAAGATGCTTGAGAGACATAAAGAAATATAGCTTCCTGCAAAGAAATATAGAGGTTTGGAACAGACTAAGTGAGGATGTAGTATCGGCGAAGAGTGTGCAAAGCTTTAAGGAAAAGTTGGACAAATACAGATACAGAGACGGGACCACTGAAGCGTAAGCCCAGGGCCTGTAAAACAACAACTAGGTAAATACAACAAGGTAAATATCCATTATCCTTAACACACTAATTCATCCTTGTCTTTCATTCCTAATACACAAATCTTCATCGGTGGAATTTGTTATAAAGGGGAGAAGAGTGAGTTAGATTAGTGTTGGATGGTATTTCTTTTCCTCTATTTTCCACCACCACCAACACTACCTGACTTCTTTCTCCTCACCTGGTCATGCTAATTTCCAAACACCCTTAACCCATCTTTCTCCTACCCTCACTTCCTCACCCCTACTTTCCCTCATCCCTCCCTCCTTGCTTCTTCCCCTCCCCTCCCCTTCCACCTATCCCCCCAACATTTCCATATGACTTCCTACTATACCCCTCTCCTACCCTCTCCCTTCCCCTACCCCCCCAACAGAACTTCCCAACACACATCTACTTGTACTCCTGCCCTCTGCCCTTAACGCTATTCCACCTTCACATTCGTTCTTACGCCCACCGCCTCACGACTCACTCCCTGCCCTCCACCCACCTGGTCGTCCTTGGCAATTTCCCAGCACTCCAGTACGAACTCCCCAATTGCCACCACTAGCGCCAGGCCCATCCCGCCCATCAGGACCACGAAAACGCCGCCCACGTTTGACAGGTTCAATTCGCTGGCCATGCTGCTCCCTCCGGCCTCCTCCTGCAAGGTGTTCAGTATCGTAGAGATGGGTATGGTTAAGTTAGATTAGGTAAGAACATGTTAGCTTCCCCTGTTAGGATTTGTCTCTTATCTCTATAGTTCTTTTCCTCTCCCCTTCGTTTTCTTCCCTCATACCTTCAATATATGTTTTTTCCTCCCTTAGATATTACTCATTTCTCCAATCAGAAATAGAAAATGGTTTAGTTGGCTACAGCTCCATGAAATCAATATAAAATGTTGTTTGATGATAAATTTTGTTGATGCTTAACCCGGTAGCAGCGGGGATCATGTTTCTTAATGGTCCCTCTAAGCAAGACAAATGAGAAAAAATCATCACTCACACAAACCATTTCATAATAAATATCAAAGCATTTGTGATCAGTTTATGCATCATCAATTTTGGGGGGTTTATATCATGGCACAAATTTGGCCCGTTGTTGCTATATGGTAAAGCCACAAATTTGGCCCATCGCTGCTATATGGTAAAGCCACAAATTTGGCCCATCGCTGCTATATGGTAAAGCCACAAATTTGGCCCATCGCTGCTATATGGTAAAGCCACAAATTTGGCCCATCACTGCTATATGGTAAAGCCACAAATTTGGCCCATCGCTGCTATATGGTAAAGCCACAAATTTGGCCCATCACTGCTATATGGTAAAGCCACAAATTTTGCCCATCGCTGCTATATGGTAAAGCCACAAATTTGGCCCATCGCTGCTATATGGTAAAGCCACAAATTTGGCCCATCGCTGCTACCAGGTTAAAACACTAAAAGTCAAAGATATTAACATGCAAAACCAATCAGATGAAAGAGAAGGTTAGGTCGGGTTTAGGCACCAGAAGGTCACTCTTCCTGAAGCAATGTCACTCTCCGCAGAACCTGGACTCAGTTTCAGCACCAGTGGGAGAGCAAGCACCCCAGGTTACCAAACACTGCTCTATGGTAATCAGTTATGGCGTTAGTCACCACACAGGAGCACACATCAAACCAATGCATTAGTTTGAGCTTCAGCCGCTGGAGTCAGTAAGCGCAGCCTCGCTCTTTTGTTATATTCCCTCCCTCTGTCCCAGCCTCTGCTTTACCTTACACCTCCCTCCCCCTCTTTTCTGCTTGAACCACTTCTCCTTCAGTATGTGCAGCGTCCCGTTCTCCTGCAGCGCCAGAATTGCCTCATCCAGCTTACTCTTGTAGGTTGAGCCTGAAGGGAGTGTGACGGATTACTGTGAGGTGATGTATGATGTGATAGGTGGGGTTGTGAAGGTAGGAGAACATGATGAAGAAGAGGAGGGAAAAATGATAAGCAGAGAGAGGTAATACTGATGCTGATGATAAAGAATGAGAGAAAAGGAGGAGAAAGATTTTCTTTTTCTTTTTTCTTTTTTTACATCCAGCCTGTAGCACCTCCAGGTTTTCTTGATGGGGCCTGATAGTTGGCCCCAGCCATTAATGGTGCAGGCAAGTGTTTATGGTGGCGCCATCTTGCTTGGTTCATTCTGTACTCCAGAACTCATCTTTGCTTCTCTCTAGAGAGTTTTGTTTGAGTCCAGGTTGACAGATGGTCTGCAGGATAACATGTAGGTAGTTTTAAGACACTCAGCAATTACTGAAAATTATCAGCTTGTAGAGACAGGCGTGAATGAACCCGAGTCCTCCAAGACACCATGACCGCAAACTGACCATTCTGCCACTGCTTCGCATAAGTGTACAGGTGCAAGAAAAGAAAGAAGAAAAGGAATGAGTAAGAAGAGGAGGCAGTGAGAAGTGTAAGAAAAAGATGAGCGAGAAGAGGAGAAAGAGAAGTGTGAGAAAAGAAGAGCAAGAAGAGGGAGAGGAAATTAAGAGTACATAGCAAGAAGAGAGAGGCAATGAAAGGTATGAGAGGAAAAGAACAAGAAGTAAAAAGAGGAAAAGGACAAGAAGTAAAAAATGGAAGAAATGAAAGGTGAGAGAGGAGACACATAACTGGTGGAGGTGAAGGCAGTGAAGACCGGGGAACACAAGCACAGACCAACACAGACAAGCACCGTTACCTTGCTACTGGGGCAGCGTTTGTCTTTGCCGCCGCTCCACCACTTCCGCTTCAGCAGCTCTATGGTGGAGGTCTCTTGGAGGGACAGAATGGCACTACTAATGGCACTGGTGTAGGGGGAGCCTGTGGGGGTTAGTGGGGGAGAGAGGGGGTTAGTGGGGAGAGAGGTTAGTGGGTGTGGAGGGGTTAGTGGTGGGGGAGACATGGGTTGGGGTAGGAAAGGGTTAGTGGGGGAGAGAGGGGTTAGTGGGGAGAGAGGTTAGTGGGTGTGGAGGGGTTAGTGGTGGGGGGGAGACATGGATTGGGGTAGGACAGGGTTAGTGAGAGGGAGAGGTTAGTGGGGGAGAGGGGTTAGTGGGAGAGAGGTTAGTGGGTGTGGAGGGATTAGTGGTGGAGAGACATGGGTTGGGGTAGGAAAGGGTTAGTGAGAGGGAGAGGTTAGTGGAGGAGAGAGGGGTTAGTGGGAGAGAGGTTAGTGGGTGTGGAGGGGTTAGTGGTGGGGGGGAGACATGGGTTGGGGTAGGAAAGGGTTAGTGAGAGGGAGAGGTTAGTGGGGGAGAGAGGGGTTAGTGGGAGAGAGGTTAGTGGGTGTGGAGGGGTTAGTGGTGGGGGGGAGACATGGGTTGGGGTAGGAAAGGGTTAGTGAGAGGGAGAGGTCAGTGGAGGAGAGAGGGGTTAGAGGAGGGTGTGGGGAGACTTGGGTTAGTGGAGAGGTGGGGTGGGGTCAACAGAGAGGTGGTAGGGATAGGTGGTGGTGGTGGTGGTGGTGGCAATATCCTAAGTTATCCTTCAATGATTAATATCCCCTCCTCTCCCTTCCCCTTCCTTCTCTTCTCTTTCCTTCCTTACCTATCTCTTCCCTTTCATACACATCCCATTCCTTTCCTTCCCTTGCCTTCTTTTCCTTTCCTTTCCTTCCCTTCCTTCCCCTTCCTTTCCTTTCCTTCCCTTCCCTTCCCTTCCTTCCCTTTCTTTTCATGCTCATCCCATACCAAACTTTTCCTTTCCTTCCCTTCCCTCTCCTTCCCTTTCTTCTCAATGTCATCCCTTTCCTTCCCTTTCCCATCCCATCCCTTCCCTTCCCTTCCTTCTCTAAACCATCTCTTCCATTCCCACCCCTTCCCTTCCGTTCCCATCCAATCCTTCTCTAAACCATCCCTTCCATCCCCACCCCTTCCCTTCCTTTCCCTCCCTTCCCTTCCCTTCCTTCTATAAACCATCCCTTCCATTCCCACCCCTTCCCTTCTCTTCCCGTCCCTTCCCACAAGCCTTACGGTTTCGGAGGGCAATGCCGTAGCTCTTGGAGTCGAGAAGTCCGCCAACCTGCGTCAGATCACAGTTCCTTTCAATCACATATTCAATGGACGTCGATTCCATGAGGTAGGCGTACTTCCCATTGGATTCCTGAGGGCGGGAGGAAGAAGAGGGAGTGGGAGAGGGAGAATGGGAGAGAAATACAGACAGAGAGAGGGAGAGGAGGAGGAAGAGAGAAAGAAAGCAAAAGGAGGGTGAAATGTGGGAGAGGGATGTAGGGATGGAAAAAGCAATAGGAAGAAAAACAACGGAGGAAAGAGAAGGAGAGAGAAGAGAGATAAAGGGTAGTGGGAGAGGGAGAATGGGAAACAGACACAGGGAGAGAGAGAGAGGAGGAAGAAGGGAATGAGAGAGAAAGAGGGAGAGTAAAGTTGGGAAGGAGATAGAGAGGATAAAGAACAGAGGAGGAAAGAAAAGAAGAAAGAAGATAGAAGGGAAAAGCAAAAAGGAAAAGAAGAGAGACACAGCGAGAAAGAGATAGAAAGGAAAGGAGGAGGAAGGGGAGAGCAAAAGGAGGAGGAAGAGGAGAAGAGGCGCAGAGAAGCAGTGGGAGAGAGAGGGAGGTAGAGAAGGAGAAAGCAAGAGGAAGAAGGAAAGAGGAGGAAAGAGAGGGAGAAAGAAGATAGGAGGGAAAGACACAGAGGAACACAGAGAATAAAAATAAGAGATGGAGAGTGCAATGTCAGGAAGGGGGAGGAGATAAGGGAGAGAGAGGGAGGTAAAGAAGGAGAAAGCAAGAGGAAGAAGGAAAGAGGAGGAAAGAGAGGGAGAAAGAAGATAGGAGGGAAAGACACAGAGGAACACAGAGAATAAAAATAAGAGATGGAGAGTGCAATGTCAGGAAGGGGGAGGAGATAAGGGAGAGAGAGGGAGGTAAAGAAGGAGAAAGCAAGAGGAAGAAGGAAAGAGGAGGAAAGAGAGGGAGAAAGAAGATAGGAGGGAAAGACACAGAGGAACACAGAGAATAAAAATAAGAGATGGAGAGTGCAATGTCAGGAAGGGGGAGGAGATAAAGAAGGAGAGGAAGGAAGGGAAGAGAGACAGAGACAGAAAGAGACAGAGACAGACAGACAAAAATAAAACTGACTTAACACCTTTGATCTTACATAGTGACTTAAAACTTCCTGCACTTTTAATTATTACACACACACACACACACACACACACACACACACACACACCTGCACCCTCAGAACGCCCTCATGGTTGGAACCGACGAACACCGAGGGCTTGGCGTCCTTCATAAAGTTCCACATCCTGACGTAGGTGGGGAGGCTGGAGTCCCTGTGGGGGGGAAGGGGGGGAGGTGAGGCTTCTTTCATTGTATATCTAACCACTAACACATCTTCATTTGACCACTAACATCTCTTTATTTGACCACTAACGCCTCTTCATTTGACCACTAACGCCTCTTTATTTGACCACTAACGCCTCTTTATTTGACCACTAACATCTCTTCATTTGACCACTAACATCTCTTCATTTGACCACTAACATCTCTTCATTTGACCACTAACATCTCTTCATTTGACCACTAACATCTCTTCATTTGACCACTAACGCCTCTTCATTTGACCACTAACATCTCTTCATTTGACCACTAACATCTCTTCATTTGACCACTAACATCTCTTCATTTGACCACTAACGCCTCTTCATTTGACCACTAACATCTTTTAATTTGACCACAAACATCTTTTCATTTGACCACTAACGCCTCTTCATTTGACCACTAACATCTATTCTTCTAACTAACTGATGGGGAGCACACATCTGAGGGCACGTTGCTTCACTCACTCCCCACCACCACCACTCCTGGCAGTCCCCTTGAGTACATTTCCATGCAGCTAAACACACTTGTCCTCTCCTCCAATGGGCTGGTTACCTCTCTCTCCTTCACTAAAACTAAGGGCCATATTCTTAAACGTTTCAGGGCTCACACACACACATTTGATAAGGCTTTCATAGGAGTTGTGGGTATTTCCATGGGTAGATTCATGACCCTGGTGGTGGAAACCTTTCTGATAACCTTTGTGGCATTTGAAAATATTTGTTGTGAGGAGGAAGCGTCTGAGCATACCTCCCTAACAGTCATATCTCTTCATGTGATTACAAACTTACGCTCCTACGCTTAACTGCTCGTATGCCTTCCAATTGTTTTTCGTGCTTCACCTTTCTTGTTCCTCCTAATACAAACATCACTGCACTTATGATCTCCTTCCATGGCCTAGCTACCTCTCCTTATGACAATCTACTTTTACCCTTTCCTCCTGTTTTTCCCTGCTTTATCTCTCCTCTTCCTCCTCCTAGTACAAACAACCGTGCAATTCTTCCCTTTTCCCATGGCCTGGCTACCTCAATCTTCTTCACTAATGCTAACGCTCATTTTTCTTCTTCCTTCCTACATTTATCAACTACACCTTCCTCCTCGTCTTCCCTGAACACCTCTCGTCTTCCTCCTCTCATTACAAACAACCCTGCACTTCTTCCCTTTTCCCATGGCCTGGCTACCTCAATTTTCTTCACTACCACTAACCCCCATGTTTCTTCTTCCTTCCTACATCTGTCTACACCTTCCTCCTCATCTTCCCTGCTTCACTTCTCTTTTTCCTCCTCTCATTACGAACAACCCTGCACTTCTTTCCTTCTCATATGGCCTAAGTAGTAACTCATTTTCATATACCTAACTTCTTGCACACCTTTCTCTTGCTTGTTTCTCCCTGCTTCACCTTTCCTCCTTCTTCTAATACAAACAACCCTGCACTTCTTTCCTTCTCATATGGCCTAAGTAAACTCATTTTCCTATACCTAACGTCTTTTACCTACACCTTCCTCTTGCTTGTTTCTCCCTGCTTCTCCTTTCCTCCTTCTTCTAGTAATACAAACAACACTGCACTCTTCCTTCTCCCGTGTCCTGGCTACCTGAAGAAGGCGAAGGTGGTGCCCGTGGCCATGGAGCCGTATTTGATCTTGTCCTGGTTGGCGAGGTCTTCAGCGTTCTCGATGGGCGACTCCATGCGCTCGACGGTGAGGAAGGCGGCGAGGTTGGCCGTGTAGGAGGAGATCATGATGAGGGTGAAGAACCACCACATGCCGGCCACCATGCGCGTGGAAACAGCTCTGAGGGATGAGAATGAGAGCATAGAAGTAGGTTATTTTATTTATTTATTTTTTATTTTTTACGTCTAAAGAAACAGCTCAAGGGCGACAAAAAAAGGTGTATAAAAAAAAAAAGCCCGCTAATCGCTGTTCCCACAAAGACTAATGTAATAAGCGCCCAAAAGAGAGGTCAGTTTCGGAAGGAGAGGTGTCTTGATACCCTCCTCTTGAAAGAATTCAAGTAATAGGCAGGAGGAAATATAGACGAAGGAAGGCTGTTCCAGAGTTTACCAGCGTGAGGGATGAAAGAATGAAGACGCTGGTTAACTCTTGCATAAGGGGTTTGGACTGTATAGGGAAGAGCTTTAGTAAAAAGTCGTGTGCAGCGTGGCCACGGAAGGGGGGGAGGCATGCAGTTAGCAAGTTCAGAAGAGCAGTCAGCATGAAAATATCGATAGAAGATAGAAAGAGAGGCAACATGGTGGCGGACTTTAAGAGGTAGAAGACTTTCAGTATGAGGAGGAGAGCTGTTGAGACGAAAAGCCTTAGACTCCACTCTGTCCAGGAGAGCTGTGTGAGTGGAGCCCCCCCACACATGAGATGCATATTCCATACAAGGGCGGACAAGGCCCCTGTATATGGATAGCAACTGTGTGGGGGAGAAGAACTGGCGGAGACGGTACAGAACGCCCAGCCTCGAGGAAGCTGATTTAGTAAGAGAAGAGATGTGAAGTTTCCAGTTGAGATTTTGAGTTTAGGATAGACCGAGGATGTTTAGTGTTGAAAAAGGTGATAGCTAAGTGTTGTCAAAGAATAGGGGACAGTTGTTTGGAAGATTGTGAAGAGTGGATAGGTGGAGAAACTGTTTTTTTGAGGCGTTGAAGGACACCAGGTTCTTTGATGATATATTTTAATTCGGATTATTTTTGCCTCTGATTATTTTTCTACATCATTCATTATTCCTGTGTCAGTCTCTTATTTGAAGCCAGAAGGGATGATGTGAGATGAGGATGCTGCCCCCATGAGGTCCCAGGTACCACATATACCCAATACCTGCCAGCATTTCACTCTCTGGCTTACCATTTGAGGAACATTCACTTGTCAAATAAAGAGGAGAGAGCGAGCGAAACACACACACACACACACACACACACACACACACACACTCACTCACTCACTCACACACACACACACACACACACACACACACTCACTCACTCACACACACACACACACATACACACACACACGACTTACTGCGGCAGGAAGTCACACCCCTGCTGCATGAGAGACCCAATGGCAAACCAGAGGCAGTTGAGGATGGTAAACTGGTTCTCGAGAGTGTCCGGTTCTGGGTCGCAGGGGTGGGGGTTCTGCCACTCGTAGGGGGTGAACCTGCGGAGGAAAGGAACGATAGATCTGATCACGCTGTATAAGTTGGTAAATAACTTTGATGAGGTGGATACAAATCAAATGAAGGAAAGGCTGGATAAATGTAGATATGGAAGCGGGACTATTAGAACTTAGCTCGGGCCCGGTTGACTACAAAGAGGTAAATACACACAGACACACACCAACACAAGCTCAAATCCTCACCTTGCCAGTATGTAGAGAAGGATGGAGACGCCCACATAAGCAGTGATCATGTACATCCACACCTCGAGGGAGAGCGGGGAGAGGAAGGAGAAGAGCGAGGGGGCCATCTTCGTCGGCTTCTTGTACAGGATGGAGATGCCGAGGTTCATGAAGGGCATCGTGAAGTCCACCGCCTCCTCCCTCTCGTAGTTTATGGTCAGGTCGGTGATGGCCATTTCTGCCCTCTGGTGGTGATAGATGGAGGTAAATGATAGCGAATGGTAAAGAAAACAAAGGAAGCAACACAAAAAAGACTGTCAATAGAGACCTGGAGAAGCACAAAACTCTTCATCCCTCTTGTACTTGATCGTCAGGCCGGTGATGGCCATTTCTGCTCTGGTGGGGTGATGGGTGGAGGTGAGTGGTAATGAATGGTGTCAAAATTATCTGTGGGGGTCTCTGTGGTGTCAAAATTATCTGTGGGGGTCTCTGTGGTGTCAAAATTATCTGTAGGTCTTATCATAAACCATTTCACCTCCCAAGAACACACACTGTACATGGCTTTCCTAGGGGTTGTGGGCCTTTCCATGGGTACTTTTATGACCCTGGTGGGAGTTTGGTAAGGCTTCTGTGCAAAAACACTCATGAGAACCCATTTTACCTCTTTCTTGGCCCTTAGAAGTAATTGATATGAAAGTCGGCAGCGACTAAGAATATCGACCTAAGCGGCGCCACAGTCTACTTGCTAAGCCACCTGGGTGGCCCTACACAGTCTACTTGCTAAGCCACCTGGGTGGCCCTACACAGTCTACTTGCTAAGCCACCTGGGTGGCCCTACGCAGTCTACTTGCTAACCCACCTGGGTGGCCCTACACAGTCTACTTGCTAAGCCACCTGGGTGGCCCTACGCAGTCTACTTGCTAAGCCACCTGGGTGGCCCTACGCAGTCTACTTGCTAACCCACCTGGGTGGCCCTACACAGTCTACTTGCTAAGCCACCTGGGTGGCCCTACACAGTCTACTTGCTAAGCCACCTGGGTGGCCCTACACAGTCTACTTGCTAAGCCACCTGGGTGGCCCTACACAGTCTACTTGCTAAGCCACCTGGGTGGCCCTACACAGTCTACTTGCTAAGCCACCTGGGTGGCCCTACACAGTCTACTTGCTAAGCCACCTGGGTGGCCCTACGCAGTCTACTTGCTAAGCCACCTGGGTGGCCCTACACAGTCTACTTGCTAAGCCACCTGGGTGGCCCTACACAGTCTACTTGCTAAGCCACCTGGGTGGCCCTACACAGTCTACTTGCTAAGCCACCTGGGTGGCCCTACACAGTCTACTTGCTAAGCCACCTGGGTGGCCCTACGCAGTCTACTTGCTAACCCACCTGGGTGGCCCTACGCAGTCTACTTGCTAAGCCACCTGGGTGGCCCTACGCAGTCTACTTGCTAAGCCACCTGGGTGGCCCTACGCAGTCTACTTGCTAAGCCACCTGGGTGGCCCTACGCAGTCTACTTGCTAAGCCACCTGGGTGGCCCTACGCAGTCTACTTGCTAACCCACCTGGGTGGCCCTACACAGTCTACTTGCTAAGCCACCTGGGTGGCCCTACACAGTCTACTTGCTAAGCCACCTGGGTGGCCCTACACAGTCTACTTGCTAAGCCACCTGGGTGGCCCTACACAGTCTACTTGCTAACCCACCTGGGTGGCCCTACACAGTCTACTTGCTAAGCCACCTGGGTGGCCCTACACAGTCTACTTGCTAAGCCACCTGGGTGGCCCTACACAGTCTACTTGCTAAGCCACCTGGGTGGCCCTACACAGTCTACTTGCTAACCCACCTGGGTGGCCCTACACAGTCTACTTGCTAAGCCACCTGGGTGGCCCTACGCAGTCTACTTGCTAACCCACCTGGGTGGCCCTACACAGTCTACTTGCTAACCCACCTGGGTGGCCCTACACAGTCTACTTGCTAACCCACCTGGGTGGCCCTACACAGTCTACTTGCTAACCCACCTGGGTGGCCCTACACAGTCTACTTGCTAACCCACCTGGGTGGCCCTACGCAGTCTACTTGCTAACCCACCTGGGTGGCCCTACGCAGTTCACTTGCTAACCCACCTGGGTGGCCCTACGCAGTCTACTTGCTAACCCACCTGGGTGGCCCTACGCAGTCTACTTGCTAACCCACCTGGGTGGCCCTACGCAGTCTACTTGCTAACCCACCTGGGTGGCCCTACGCAGTCTACTTGCTAACCCACCTGGGTGGCCCTACGCAGTCTACTTGCTAAGCCACCTGGGTGGCCCTACACAGTCTACTTGCTAACCCACCTGGGTGGCCCTACGCAGTCTACTTGCTAACCCACCTGGGTGGCCCTACGCAGTCTACTTGCTAAGCCACCTGGGTGGCCCTACGCAGTCTACTTGCTAACCCACCTGGGTGGCCCTACACAGTCTACTTGCTAACCCACCTGGGTGGCCCTACGCAGTCTACTTGCTAACCCACCTGGGTGGCCCTACACAGTCTACTTGCTAACCCACCTGGGTGGCCCTACGCAGTCTACTTGCTAAGCCACCTGGGTGGCCCTACGCAGTCTACTTGCTAAGCCACTCCAGTGGCCCGCCGCCGCAGTCTACTTATCAGGTAAAATATACGGCGCGCCTGAGTAGATATGTATTGGACAATAACAACGCCGCATAGCGAAACAGCTTTGCGGGAGCACTAGCGCAGCCAGAAGGCTAATTAAAACGGTTTTAACAATAACTTTAACTGAATATCGTTATTAGCGCGAGGACAGCGTTGCCAAGCTTGAAGGACCCGCAAAGCATCTATGTGTATCATACTTAAGGATTATTTCGCTTATTTTAACACTGTTATATTACACATTTCTCATTATTTCTGTAAATTATTTGTGAAAAAAATAGTTACTTATAAAGGTAGTGAAAGTATTCTGTGCTTCACTACACACACACACACACACCTTCTCAATCAGCTCCTTCATCATGCCGTTCCACTTGTTGGTCGTCTTGTTCCGGGAGCCGTAGGCGTTCTCGGGCACTGGCACCAACTCATACTTGAACTTAAGGATGCCGGCGATGTGGTTGAGGAGGTCGATGCAGAAGCCCTCGAAGCGGTCGTTGCCTGTCAGCTGTATGGGGCTCTCCTTCAGCATGATGTAAGGGTCATTCTGAGGGAGACGGGAGGGAGGTTAGAGGTTGTGGAGGGAATGGGAGGGGAGGGAGATGTGGAGGGGAAGGGAGGGAGTTGTGGAAGGGAGGGGAGGGAGATGCAGGAGGGAGGAGCGATCTGTGTTTTTATGGACAGTCAGGAGTGAAAAAATGGACAAGGAGGAGAGAGGCAATAACAATGAAGAAACTGAAGAACAAGAACAAGAGAATAAGGGAAAGGGAAGGGAGGAAAGACACGTGTGCATTTATGGGCAGCGAAGAAAATGAGAAAAAGAATGAGGGAATGAGAAGGAGGAGGAAGGCCAAGGAAGACGTGGAGAATGGTGGTGGAGAAAATATGAGGACGCTGAACATCACGGAAGAAATGGCTATGGACCGGCAAGAGTGGAGGAGGCTCATATCCCGTCCAACCCCACCATAGGGAATAAATGGATGTTAAACGATGATGATGATGATGATGATGATGAATGAGAAGGAGGAGGAAGAGGAACAGCAAGACAAGGAAGGGAACAATGAAGAAGAAAATTAATATTACAACAAAAAGTGCAAAAACAAGGTGACAACGACAGCCATGATGAAGGATACTCACGAAGGCGAAGGACACGATGAGGGTCTTGTTGTGCAGCCCCTGAATAATGTCCTTCATGGTCTCGTTCTGCGTCCTGGTGTAGTTGGTGCCGGTCTTCTTGCTCCACGTGCCCACCTGAGAGAAGTTGGAAAGTTTCGTTTAGTCGGCGCAACATTTGTGGTCATCAGGACGCCTCTCCTCCCGAAATTGACCTCCCTTTCGGCCACCTCTTTTAATTCTTTTTTTTATAGGAGCAGCGAGTAGCGGGCTTTTTTTATTGTTGTTTCCTTTTTTTTGTGCCCTTGAGCTGTCTCCTTTGCTGTAAAAAAATATATATATATATATATATGCCACAGAGAGACAGAAGGGGAAGGATTTAAAGGAGAAAGGAACAGATCCCAGGAGACAGGACACAACTCCCGATTAATACCTGGTACCCATTCACTGCTGGGTGGACAGGGGCGTAGGGTATCGGAAAAGCCGCCCAAATTTTTCCACTCCGCCCGGGAATCGAACCCGGGCTCTCTTGTTTGTGAGCCAAGTGTGCTAACCACTGCACCACGAAGCCCCCGCCCACCTGAGAGAGAAAAATGAAACAACCTCAAATAAATACAATAAATGATGATGATGATGATGAGGAGGAGGAGGAGGAGGAGGATGGTTAATGAGGCAGAGAAGGGAGGAGGGGGTCAGAATGCTCTTTGGTAATTTTTTTTTCTTCTTTTTTTTTACAGCAAAGGAGACAGCTCAAGGGCACCAAAAAAAAGAAACAATAATGAAAAAAAAAAAGCCCGCTACTCACCATTCCTAAAAAAAGTAAAGAGGAGCGGCCAAAAGAGAGACAAGCATAACCTCAAAGAAATAATATGACTAATGAAATGAGGAGGAGGAAGAGGAGGAAGAGGAGGAGGAGGAGGACGGGGTCAGAACGTGCCTTGGTCAGGTTGTTGGGGCCGAGCTGAGTGATGTCCATGGTGAAATCCGTCCTGAAGCCATCCGAGTCAAATTCAATGTGTCCAGTGTAGCCCGGCAGCTTCTCCTGGAAAATGACGCCCCTTGCATTAGCCTCCGACTCACCATTATCATCATTTTCTTCTTTTTCCTGTTCTTTTTTTATTTCTATTTTCTTCCTCTCAACTATCTATCTGACCTCATTCTTATTCTTTTTCTTTTTTTCTTTTTTTCTCGCCTCGCATTAGACTTCATCTCATTGTTATCTTCCTTATCTTCTTGTTCTTGTTCTTTTTCTTCTGCTTCTCTCACTTATCTATCTTTCTATCTGACCTCATTCTTATTCTTTTTCTTTTTTTCTTTTTTTTTTCTCCTCGCATTAGACTTCACCTCCTTGTCATCTTCCTTATCTTCTTGTTCTTCTTTTTCTTCTCCTTCTCTCACTTATCGATCTCATCTCCTCTATCTATCTATCTATCTATCTATCTATCTATCTCCCCCCCTTACTCACACCTTCACTCCACCTCACTGTTATCATTATCTTCTTCTTCTTCTCCTTCTCTCACTTATCTATCTCATCTCCTCTATCTATCTATCTATCTATCTATCACGCCTTCACTCCACCTCACTATTAACATTATCTTCTTGTTCCTGTTCTTTTTTATTCTTTTTATTCTCCTCTTCTCTCCTTCATCCGCTTCATCCTTCCTCCTCCTCTTTCTCATTCATCTTCCTTCTCACCCATCAGCACCATCTTCTCTTCCTCCTCCTCCTCCTCCTCCTCCTCCTCCTCTTCCTCCTCCTCCTCCTTGTCTCTCCAATCACTTTTCTCACCTTTCAATCGTACCCAAAACTATACCTCCTTTTTTTTCTCTACCTTCCCTCCACTTCCTTCTTCATCAACCTTCCTTCACTCTCTTCTCTTCCATAGTATACTCCTTCATCCCTCCTTTCCCTTCTCTCTCTCTCTCTCTCTCTCTCTCTCTCTCTCTCTCTCTCTCTCTCTCTCTCTCTCTCTCTCTCTCTCTCTCTCTCTCTCTCTCTCCTTTTCTCTATCTTCCCTCCACTTCCTTCTTTATCAAATCTCCTTCACTCTTAAATTCCTTCCATAGTAATCCTTCACTCCCTCTCTCTCTCGATCTCTCTCTCTCTTACTATTTCCCTTCCTTCTTTCTCCTCTCTCTCTCTCTTTCTTTAACTTTCCTCCTCTTCTTTCTTTATCAACTCTCCTTCACTCTTCCTTCCATAGTCCTCCATTCCCTCCCTCTCACTCTCCTAAATTTCTCTCTCTAATATTTCTCCTCTCCTTCCTTTCTCCTTCTCTCGTTCTTCACTCCTCGCCCCGCCCTTCTATCTCCTTTTCCTTCCCCTCAGTACCTCCTCCATCTCTCTCTCCTTTCTCCTAAACTCTCCCTCCCTTGTCTTCCCTTCGTCTTTCTCACATTAAATTTTCCCTCCTTCGTCCTTCACTTCCTTTCCTCCATATTTTCTCAGCTTTTTTTCCCTCTCTCTCTCTTTCTCCATTTTCTTTCGCCTTATGATCTGACTGACTTTACTGTACTCTCTCTCTCTCTCTCTCTCTCTCTCTCTCTCTCTCTCTCTCTCTCTCTCTCTCTCTCTCTTCGTCTTCATCACTTCATCGCTAATCCTCCTCGTCTTTTTCCATAACATAATACCAGTCACCCCTCTCAATTGTTTTTCTTTGCATCATCCTGTCTCTGCCTTTGCTCAATTCATTCTCTTTATTTTCCTGTTCAAAGGCCTCAGCGGTGCAGTGGTTAGCGTCCCCGACTACGAATCTGCAGGCCAAGGTTCGAATCCCGGTCTATTAAGTCGGCGTGCAGTCCACCTAGCTGTTCAACCTTACTTTTGGGCTGGTCGATAAATGGGTACCTGGGGAAACCGGGGGAAGGTAAACTATGGTAACCTGGATAGTCACCCTGTTAATGGTTCTCTCCCACCACAGTCTCAAAGGGCCAATGAGACGGAAATGAGCACCGAGGTTAGGTTAGGTTAGGTTAGGTTAGGTTCGGACCATACGCTATATCTCCTCCCTTCTTCCCTTCCACACTATTTCCCTCCTCCTCCATACTTTCTTTCTCACTCTTCCTCACACTTCCTCCCTCTTTCCAAACTCCCTTCCTTGTTTACCTCCAATTCCTCCCTTCTTTATCTCCCCTCTCTCCCAGTCCCTCCCTTCTTTGCCTCCCTTCTCTCTCTTACTATCTCTTAAGCCCCGTTCACATTGCGCCGACCCTGGGCCACGACAACCAAGCGACTCTTTTGGCCCCCTTCACATTGTGCCAACTCAGCATCCGGCGATCGTTTCTAGACCTCTATCCGACCATGTACGACCCTTTCACATCAACATTTCACACCCAAGACCTCGTATACCCCGAGTCGCTGAGTTGTCGTGGCCCAGAGTCGGCAGAGTGTGAACGGGGCTTTAGAGATAGTGAGGGATCGAGAGAGGGGAGGTAAAGAAGGGAGGGATTGGGAGAGAGGGGAGGATAAAGAAGGGAGGAATTGGAGGTAAAGAAGGAAGAGATGGGGAAAGGAGGAGAAAGAGTGAGAAAGTGTGGGGGAGGAGGGAAATAGTGGGGAAGGAATAAGGAAGTGAGTGAAGGGGAGATGCCTGGAAAAAAAGGAGAAGGGAATGAAGGAGTGAGGTTTGTGTGGGGGAGAGCGATGGAGGAAAGAAGGGAGTGAGTGAAGGAATAAGACGCTTTCCCTCACTCCCTCACACTCACCAGCTTCATGTAGTTGATGAGGGAGTTCCCGTGCACCCAGGCTTCCTCCCCCTCACACCGGAGCTGGCTGATAGACACGGTGGTTGAGTTGTCCAGCGCCCCCATGGCCAGGACGAACAGCTTCACGGCGTCGTACATCAGCGCCGTCTCCGTCTGTGTGTGTGTGTGTGTGTGTTTGCAGGTCAGTCAGTCAACACCGCAGGGAAGGAAGGGCGCCGCAGAGAGAGTTACCATGTGTGTGCGGAGGAAGCAGGGATGGAATATGGAGGGAAAGGGATATATGGGAAGGGGTGAGAGAAGGAGGGAGATGGTGAAGTAAAGGATGAGGAAGGAAAAGAGGGAAGGAGGGATGGAGAGGGAGATGATGAAGCAGAGGAGAGGATGATGGAGTGAAGGAAGAAGAGAAGAAAAGGGGAATAGAGGAAAAAGGGGAGGAAGGAAGATGGAGAAGAAGATGACAGGGTGAAGGAAGAATGATGATAAAGATGATGATGAAATAGGAAGAAGAGAGGAAACGAAGAAGAGAAGAAAATGGCGAGGTAAAAGAAGAAGAAAACAGACGAAGATAGATTAGGAAGGAGATGATGAAGAGGGGCAAGTAGGAGACGGGAAACAGATGTGACACGAGCAACCACCCCAGCAAGTTGGAGAACACAAGTTGGAGGCCACATCACGGCAGCGCAATCAGACGACCCAGCAGACCACATCACCGGGCCACATCAGGTCAGGTCAGGTCATATCACGGCACCATAAGACGTCGACCACAGCACAGAGTCACATCAGGTCAGGTCACAGCACGGAGCCACAGCAATACAATGACCCCAGAGCACCACATCCCAGGGTCACATCAGGTTAGGTCACAGCACAGCGCCACATCAGAGGTCACATCAACAGTATCCGCAGCATCCCAGCGTCGCCACATCCCACACAGGAAAGAAAGGTGATGTTACCCACTTTAGATCAGGTAATGGAGAGCTAATCAATATAAAAAAAAAGGTAAATCGAAAAGTAAAACTGAGGGAAAAATATTTAGAGCAGGTTGTAAATGTTTCTAAAAAGGGAGAAAATATTAACCGAAGAAAAAAAAATGTGCTGTTTACCAGTATGAACTATTAATGATCTTTATGAACGTTTAATAAATAGAGAATTAATACAAATACCAAGAGGAATTACTTAGAAGAGGTTACATATGCTTTGAAATAAGGGAAAGTAGTGTTTAATAGTAAAATATATATCATTGTTTAACGGGAAAAATTATGTTGATAGAATTTGCTAATGGATTAAGTTTGCAGATTAAAACCAAAACCTAGAAAAAAAAATACTTAGAAAATGCCGCAGAGGTTTGACAAAAGTGAGCCAAATGTTATGTCAAGAAAACTATGAGTGTATAAATGTAAAACAATGTGATTTTTACGGTATTATGCAATGGATGAAAAATATAAAGCATGCTGAGTCTAGTTTAGTGTATGGAATTATGCGTGAATGAGTGAGTGAGTGAGTGCGTGAAAGTGAGTGCGTGTGAGTGAGTGAGAATGAAAGTGAGTGAGTGAGTGAGTGAATGAAAGTGAGTGAGTGAGTGAGTGGATGAAAGTGAGTGAGTGAGTGAGTGAGTGCGTGAAAATGAGTGCGTGTGAGTGAGAGAGTGAAAGTGAGTGAGTGAGTGAGTGTGTGAGTGAGTGAGTAGGTATGCCGTAATTTTCGCATTTGTTAATTAAAATAAAATAAAAAACATTACATCAGTCCATAATGATTTAATTAGAGGCCATGTTTGGAAAGTAATTCGTAAGTAATGTTTATAGAGAGTGACTGAAGTTATTTGTGAGTTTTATTAGTATTATTATTTTTACCGTTATTATTGTTACTATTATTATTATCATTATTATTATTATTATTATTATTATTATTATTATTATTATTATTATTATTATTATTATTATTATTATTATTATTATTATTATTATTATTTCTTTTATTATTACTATTATTATTATTCGTGATAGTAGTAGTAGTAGTAGTAGTAGTAGTAGTAGTAGTAGTAGTAGTAGTAGTAGTAGTAGTAGTAGTAGTAGTAGTAGTAGTAGTAGTAGTAGTAGTAGTAGTAGTAGTAGTGGTAGTAGTAGTGGTAGTAGTAGTCGTCTCTCGTTCTCCCTGCTCAGGTCGGCCATCCTATGTCTCAGGGGCACCAGACACTCTGGCCCAAAAGCCACCACCATCTCCAATATGGACTATGAAGCCACAGTGGTGGAGAGTGACGTTAGGGTGGGTCGGGAGTGACTTGAGTAGGGAAGGAAAGGGGGATCTAGACGTAATAGATGATAGGTGATTTAGTGTCAGGTAGTATTAGTGATATGGTTGGATGCCACAGTCATTAGCGAACAGAGTTGGGGCTAATGACCTCCAAACTATGGAGCCCTCTATGATTATGTGTCGGGAAAATAAACATGGGTGGGGGTATCATTTTAGTGGTGGTAAAAAAAGAAAAAAAAGTAGTAGTAGTAGTAGTAGAAATTGATGTGGTTGCAGAAGTATATTTGTAGTAGCAGTTATTGTTGTAGTTGTTGTTGTTGTTACTGCTGTTCTTTTCGCCACCACCATCAACACCACTACCACCATCAACATTACCACCTCCATCACCTCCACCTCCAACACCACCACCTTCATCACCACCACCTCCATCACCACCACCTCCACCACCGCCGCCGCCACCACCACCACCACCTTCACTTCCACCTTCATCACCGCCACCTCCAACACCGCCGCCGCCACATTCCTCTTCCTGAATCTCTTGCACGAGTTTAGTTAAAGTTTAGGAGCGAGTTTTGCAAGTAATTAACACTGACCTGTGTGTGTGTGTGTGTGTGTGTGTGTGTGTGTGTGTGTGTGTGTGTGTGTGTTGGTTTGAAAGGGGTGCGGAGGAGGAAGAGGAGGAGGAGGAGGAAGGAAGTGGAAGAAGAAGAAGAAGAAGAAGAAGAAAAAATAAAAACAAAAATAAAAATAAAAAGAAGATAAAGAAAAAGAAGTAGAAGAAGCAGAAGTAGAAAAAAAAAAGATAAAGAAGACGTGATTTGAACAGGTATTAACGAAGAAGCAATTTACTATTTCAGCTCCGAAGTCCCAACCTTAATTTCCCTATGGATTGGTTGTGACAGGTCAGTCTCCTATCTCTCCCCCTCTCTCTACCTCCCTCCCTTAAACTCTCCCTTCCTCTCCCCCTCTCTCTTTCTCCCTCTCGACACATGTCACACCCAATTCCAACTCTCCCTCCATGCCTACTCAAAACGTGCTCTCTCTCTCTCTCTCTCTCTCTCTCTCTCTCTCTCTCTCTCTCTCTCTCTCTCTCTCCGTTTATCACCTCCCTTCTCTCTTTTCCCGTTTATCTCACTCCCCTTTCTCCTTGTTCTCTGTCTCTCTCCTATCTCTCCATCCCCCTCTCCCTCTCTCCCTCTCTCCCTCTCTCCCTTCCTCCATCTTTCCCTCTCTTCCTCTCTTTAAGGCTTAAGCACCAGAACACAAGAAGTCGAGGGTCTGCCGCCTCAAACCATCGACTTCCTTCCTTCCTCAACCTCTTCCGTCGGGACCACAACGGAAGACCGGGAGGAGGAGGAGGAGGAGGAGGAGGAGGAGGAGATTAATGAGGGGTGGTCCGTAAGGCATTAAGAGAGAGAGAGAGAGAGAGAGAGAGAGAGAGAGAGAGAGAGAATTTGTTAATGGACAAGTTCCAGCGAGTGTCTGTGGATGGGGTGAGAGCGAGAAGGGGGGGGGGGAGGGGGGGGAGGGGGGGTTCAGTTTTTTTTCTTTTTTTTTCTTTTCTTTTTTTGGGGGGTCGGAAGCGGGGGTGGAAATGATCGGATAAAAGTGCAAGGGAATGGAAAAAGGTTGGTTGTTGTTGTTGTTGTTGTTGTTGTTGTTGTTAGTGAATGGTTGTTTTTTTGCATTCACTTTTCTTTTATTCTATTTCCATTTTTTTTTTTTACATTTCCTGCTTTTAGTTTTTTTTTTGTTGTTGTTGTTTCCGTTTCCTTGTCTTTCTATTTTTCACTTGATTTTTTTTTTTTTACACATAATTTCGTGAATGGGTTTGTTTGTGGTTTGAGTGAAGGACTGAAGGGAAATGAATGCTCTCTCTCTCTCTCTCTCTCTCTCTCTCTCTCACACACAACTTCCGAATCATTAAAGAAACTTCGTCTCTTAAACTTTCACGACACTCGGAGCTTTGAATTGCTTTCCTTCCCGTTCCGGCGGTGGTTCGAATCAGTGCCCGAAGCCTCGACACACACACACACACACACACACACACACACACACACACACACACACACACACACGAGCTTGACTTATTCCTGCAAAAAAAAAACAAGTAATGATTAACGGGCAAGAACACACACACACACACACACACACACACACACACACACACACACACACACGAACTTGACTTAGTCCTACAAAAATGCACAAATAAGTAAGAACAAATGGCTACACGCACGCACACACACACACACACACACACACACACACACACACACACGATATCGACAAGCGGGGGTGCAGGAGTTTATTTCTTGTTTAATTTGCTTTTATTTCTTCTCGTTCTGCTTCGTTGGGGACCGGGTTCAGGCAGGGAGCGAGTTGAAATTCGTGTGGCCATTACCGTTGTTTTGTTTTGCTTTTATTTATTATTTGTGATTATTCGTATTTGCATTGCTTCCTGATTAACTTTGACTGTCTTTTTTTTTTTGTGTTAATGTTGTTGTTGTTGTTGTTGTTGTTTCTCTACGTTCGTCCGTTCAAATTGTCTTCTGTACTTATCTGTTTATTTATTATTAATTTTGAAGTATTTTTGTTGTATTTTTTCTATGTTCGTCCGTCCAATTATGCCATCTGTAATTATTTGTTTATTTATTATTAATTTTGAAGTATTTTTGTTATATTTTTCTATGTTCATTCGTCCAATTATGCCATCTGTACTTATTTGCTTTTTTATGTAACGTATTTTCTAGTAATTTTTCTATGTTCGTTCGTTCAAATATGTCTACTCTGATCTTTTTTACATTTGTTTACTTATTGTTTTCGTTTTCGTTTTCTTATCGTGTTTTGTCGTCACAACATCTTTTAAGTTTCGAGTTTCATGTTGATGCTTCTTTGATCTCTTTTGGGTATTATTCCGAGTCCTTTTGCGCTCCTCACGACAACTTTTGGAAGGCTTGATGCAAAGTTTTTTTAATGCCTCTCTGCGACAAGGAGAAAAGATGCTCAGCGCTTGCACGGGACAGTGACGACCACGAAGAGTGGAGACGAAAGTAAAATATAACAAAGTGAAAAAAGAAAAAGTAGATAAAATTATAAAAAAAAAAATATTCGTATCTATAAGCAAAACAACAAACTACTTATCGCTGAAATAGATTAACATAAAACCGTAAGAAAATTAATAATGATGAAAACTAAACTTACGACTAATCATAAAAATAACAAGATTTGCAATTCAGCACAGCGAAGGTTTAACTGATAAATAAAATAGCTTAGCACGGTAGTTATATCAAAAGTAAAGAATAATGCTAATAATAATCTACGCGTTTGAACATGATTAGAACTTACGATAACAACAATAATAATAAGAACATGAAGAAGAAGAACAAGAAGAACAAGAACAAGAACAAGAAGAACAAGATGAAGATGATGATGAGGGAAAAAAACAGAAAAAGAAGAAAAAAGAAAAAGAATAACAAG